>NC_056062.1:71243332-71545237 GCF_016772045.2 Ovis aries | reverse complement strand
TAGCTTTTAGTACTATTCGTATCTGAACAGTATTTTATCAGTTAGTAATTATTCAGTATTTTCCAGTCCTTCTTACAATAACCCTGGAGAGTAAGTAGGGTTGTTATCTTTTGTATCTCCATTTTACAAAACAAGAAATGTAGCTGAGAGTAGCTGAACACTTTGACCAAAGTGACACAACTGAGAAGTAATGAGCCAAAATTTCAACTGAGGTCTTCTAAAATCACTCTGAAGCTGTAGCATACTGTCGCAGTGAAGAAAAAGACAATGAATTTTGAACTTTCGGTAAACATGGAAATCTCTTTTAAAAGTCATTTCTATCCCTTATAGAAGAAATTTTAAAAGCTGGATCTAGTAACCTCTAAAACTCTTTTGGAAAAAGTTTCCATTTTCCATGCTTGTTGACCTATCTGAATTTTACTCACCATAAACCAGGTTTGATCTTTCTCTTTGTTTAAATATCTACTAGCTAGTTTTTTTTAAAAAAGGGTTTAAGTTGGCTCCTTCATGTTGTAGTTTCTTTTCCATTAGTTAATTGCCCTTGAATATAAAGCTAAAATGTCTTAAAAGAGTTTTTATTGGAGAGTCCCATGAAAATGTTATTTCCACTAACAGTAGTGTGTCCATCAGTAAACAGATATTCAAAGAAGTGAGACTCAGTGGTATCATAACCCAACTGCTGAATGATTTACTGACTGAATGATGGGCTAAGGTGAAGATGAAAAATAATGGTGAGATGTAAGGAACATACAAAAGGAGAATCAACAGGTCAGATCTTGATGATTGAATGTGTAAGAAATAATAATAAAGAAATCAATGAATAGTACAAGACTTCTGCTTCATCAATAGTTACAAAGCAAGTTATCTGGCTATCTTTGGGTTTATCTTCCATATGCACACAATAGAATGAGTTAAAATGTGTATGATCCATCAAACATGTACATACTTTTCTGTTTAGTGGTTTTGTTGAACTGAAATCTAAATTTACTCTTGTTCCTATCAGGAGATAAAAAGAAACAAAAAGCAAGGTTTCATATTTTATGGAATGCTAACCACTGTGTAGCACAGCTTTCTACCATATCTAATTCTAGAGTATTTTGTGCACTTCATTTTTTTAAGCTATGCTATGGCTCTGTAAGTTTAGAAAATTGATATTGATGCAAAGTATTCCTGACCATAGATATGCAAGCGTATTTTTTTCCAGTGAAGGTATACAGATCCCCCAACTTCTGAAAAAGGAGCCAGTTTTACATCTATTAACATACCAATTCATCATTGCTTTATTGCCTATGTATGTTTCTTCTGTTTGGCTTCTCCTTTGAACCATTTTTTAATACCTTTGCTCAATCCCTCATTAATTAATGTTAATTAATTTGCTCCATGTTCACTTTTTACTTGTATGAGAGTTATGGTTTTGCTGTATTTAAAAATTATCTTGTAACATACCACTTTCAAAAATCCAATGAGTTATTATTTCCTCTTGATAATATCTAAGTTGAGAATGATGGTGATGGTGGGGAAAGGAGGGGTTATGCATGTTGGATAGTAATTCAGTGTCAAGTTGCCATGGACAAAAGAATAAATAATGTTTAAACAAGCATGAATTAAGCAGATGACTTGTACTGTTGAGTGGGGGAGCGGGGGAAATGCACAGTGTGAGAACTGTGAGTTTCAGTTTTCTCTGGAAACTTACAGAGGACTGCAGCCCAGAGCACAGAATCTCTCAGTGAGCTGAAGAGATAAGGGGAGCGGTCAAGCGAAAAAGCAAAAGTCGCTCAGTCCGGTCTGACTCTTTGCGACCCCATGGACTATACAGTCCATGGAATTCTCCAAGCCACAGTACTGGAGTGGGTAGCCTTTTCCTTCTCCAGGGGATCTTCCCAACCCAGGGATCGAACCCAGGTCTCCTAAGTTGCAGGTGGATTCTTTACCAGCTAAGCCACCAGGGAAGAACAGGGGGGTGGTCAGCGTATATGCAATTTTGGTTTGGGGGTGAATGCAATGAGGCATGAACCTCAGTAGAACATTGCTGTTGGTCACAAAGAGTAGCTGTCTTCATTAAAGATTTTAGTGCTTCTCTAAGTATGAAAAAACACAGAAAATTGGGTTCAAAAATTTTTCTTCTGAAAATACTTATCTGAAGGCCTACGCTGCCCATTTTCCCCAGACCACAGTGCCTCATTTTTGATCCTCACCCTGAACTGCTTTCAGGGGGTGTTGGAGGTCAGCAGCTGCAGTGGCTACTGACATAATCCTTGTAGAGCCAGAGGGAAGTGACATTCTTTAGATGGCAGCACAAAGGAATGGCGTACTTGGTTCTTACTCCTCATTAGTAATTATAGACTACATAAAGAGAGTTCAATTACTTCAGCCTTTGCTTGCTTTTATACCTAAAATAGTAACTTGGTGAATTTATATATCATGTGTATAATAAGGTTGCTGTATGATGCAGAACTGATTCAATGGAAAAAAGTACAATTAACTGGTTGATTGGCTCTTGGTCAAGTCTTGTAATTTCAGGTTCGATTTTAGCAACAGCCACAAATCTAAACCTCTTTGAAATATTGCTTTTATCATAGGACATTGGGTGCTTCACTTTCAATTTTTTCTCAAGTGGAAGTGGGAGCTTATTCCATTTTTTCCCCTCCAAAATAAGGAGAGGGAGCCAAGATGATTCATTTTACTTTTTACCTTCTGTGAGTCATGCTGTGATGCGTAAGCATCCGTCACCATGTGACACAGCCTCAGCTGCAGGCTGCTGGAGTCTAAACCTAATTACTGTCTGTCAGGATGCTATTGAAGAAGATACCTTAAAGGTTCTGCATATGTGATTCTAGCCTGCCAGTCACCGGTTCTAAAATGATCAGCTTGGAAAAGTCATACCCTAAAGATATGCACATTGTTAACTAGTTAATGGCTGATTTCACTCTTTTAAGTAAACCCAGGTATTTAGCTATTTACTTATAATTCCCAAGTTTCCTTTCTTTTGTGAAGTCTTCCACATGTTTTTAGGTTAAAAAAAAAAAGAGAGAGAGAGAGAGAAGAGTTTGACTGTATCTGCATTATAGAACTATAGATTAAAAGATGTTTAGTAGAATGTTAGTTGCATTTATATTACAATTCATTTTTCTTTTACGAGTTTTGAGGGAATGGAGGAGCCCTTTTCTTCTTAGCTCTGCTTTCCTTTACCATAAACAAAGAGATCTTCATTTCTCTTCACAATGAGGAGAACAGAGAAGAGAGTCTGTCTCTCTTTCCACCCCGTATATACTACATGATTGAAAGAATAACTCATGTAACTGGTAAATGGATTAATATCCATTTGGTCCTTTAAGCAGTGAGTAGCACTGCTGTGTCTCAAAAGCAAGAACTGTTTCACCCTTTCCTGAATTGTTACCATGCACCAAGGCTTCCCCTCCATTTCTCTTTCTGGAGGCACACCTATAGTTTGATAGTTACTGGATTTCTGAAGAAACTTGCAACAATCCATGCATCTTGTTGGGTGAATATACTTGGAATCTGCTTCGAAAACTCAGTTCTTCCCACAGATGGAAGTTAAAGAGTAGATTTGCAATAATAGTAGAATGTCCTTACTTTGGCCTGAATTCCCAGACATGCTCCCCAATCTAGATTTTTCAGAAAGTTCTGTACATTGGAAAATGAGTGAATCATTATTTACAAAACCTGTACATCTGTATTTGGTGTTTTTGTATCTGTATCTTTATTAAAAAACCTAAAGAAAAAGAGGTGATGATTGAGATCCAAACAGAAATGTTTGATTTTAAAGTTTTTTCTATGTACATAATAATCCTAAAGGAAACCCAACTCTGAATATTCATTCATTCACTGATGCTGAAGCTGAAACTCAAATACTTCGGTCACCTGATGCAAAGAGCTGACTCATTGGAAAAGCCCCTGATGCTGGGAAAGATTGAAGGCAGAACAAGGGAGCAGCGGAGGATGAGACAGTTAGACAGCATCACCCACTCAATGAATTTGAGCAAATTCTAGGAAATAGTGGAGGACGGATGACCTTGGTTTGCTGCAGTCCATGAGGTCACAAAGAGTCAGACACCGCTTAGCAACTGAACAACAATAATAAAATAACTAATTTTTCAGAATCAGATCTCTTTTGTAGTATTGCTTCACTTAAACATTTACCAGTACCGAGCAAATGTATGTTCTTGTTGTCAATATATTTATTCTCTTAAACTTGTTTTATTAAACCTATTTTCAGCTTTTCTGGGACATGAAGCTCTTTTGGATGAAAAACTATGCCAGCATTATTCAATTAGAAAATTTGGAACCTTAAGAAATGCTGATAGTGATAATATAATCATTCTACGCATACCTTAATGAGCAATGCAAGTACTTAATTTTGACTCACTTTTATTAAAAAGCTTTTATACTGTCTCCAGTTCAAGATAACAAGTTGAGCCCAAGAAACTATCTCATATCTCATAAGAGACCTTGCTAAAAAGATGATGCTGCTGCTACTGCTGCTAAGTCGCTTCAGTCGTGTCCAACTCTGTGCGACCCCATAGACAGGGGCCCACCAGGCTCCCCCGTCCCTGGGATTCTCCAGGCAAGAACACTGGAGTGGGTTGCCATTTCCTTTTCCAAGGCATGAAAGTGAAAAGTGAAAGTGAAGTCTCTCAGTCGTGTCCGACTAGTAGCAACCCTATGGACTGCAGCCTACCAGGCTCCTTTGTCCATTGGATTTTCCAGGCAAGAGTACTGGAGTGGGGTGCCATTGCCTTCTCCGAAAAAGATGATAAAAGAAATTTAAAAGTTTAACAGTGAGGTGAAAGTAAGATGGACTATTAGTATATCTTTCAGTGAATTTCTGAAACATCAAAATCAAATGAGAATGTTGAAGGATGAATCAGCAAAGGAAGTCACAGCTAAGAAAAGATGTTGTGGGGACAATGGTAAAAAAAAAAAAAAAAAGGAGCTGATCACTTTGGGAGAAACAGAGAGAAACTTGGGATCAGGATTAGCAACTATGGCCATAGACCAAATGTGCAGCTATGGTCCAGTCCACTGTCTGATTTTATAAACAAATTTTTATTAGAACACAGCTATTCATATATGAATTTTCTTTGGATGTTTTCTCTTTTTTTTGGATGTTTTCTTGTTATAATGGTAGAAGTAAGTAGTTGTGACTAAGACCATCTGGCCTTCAAAATCTGAAATACTTTTTTTCTGGCCTTTTACAGAAAAAGTTTGCTGACCCCTCTCTAGACTCAGAAATAGAATGTTGCATAGATAACCAGAGAGAAAAAAAGTAGGACTTAAAAGAGAGAAGAAGTGAAGGTGGTAAGGTGTTAAATATCTACCTCACTTTCCACCTCCCACCTTCTCATACCAGGAAAGAGTAAAAACCTACCCAAGATGGAAAGAGGGAAAGTCACCTCAAACTGAAAAGGAAAAGAGCACTTTGCCATTCTTCAGTCTGTGAAAACAGAAAAAGCCAGCTTTAGAGTTAACAGAAAACATTGTTTCACTTAAGATCACAGAACTGTTGTAAATTGCTACCACCTGTTCCTCTTCAACTGACTACTGCTTTCTTATCAGTGATGCTCCAGAGCCATTTGGCAATTTTCATTTATTACTTGGAATATTTAAATGCCAAGTCTTCCTCACTTTAAGGCAGACCCAGTGCCTAGTCAATCCCATTTCTCCTAAACCTGCTTCAGAAAAAGCAAGCAGTCCTGAATTGAAGGGGTGTGTGTGCTCAGTTCTGCCTGACTCTCTGCAATCCTATGGACTGTAGCCCACCAGACTCCTCTACCCATGAGATTTTCCAGGAAAAATTAATAAAGTGGGTTATCATTTCCTCCTCCAGGGGATCTTCTTGACCCAGGGATTGAACCCACATCTGCTGAGTCTCCTGCATCGGCAGGTGATCCTTTTCCACTGAGCCACCTCCTTAGAGTCCTTCAATGAAAAGCCAAACCTTATAAAAGACACTTCCCTCCTCCCTCTGGCCCAGCAGAATTCCTCTGGAGTGTACTCCCTGGCTGCAGATCAATAAATCTTATTTTATCAGACCATGGACTTGTTCCTGGTCACCTGATTAGGTTTTAACAGCTATTCAATATAATATTCCGAAAGATAAGAGCATGACTCTCATATAATTACAAAATGAACACATGTCAAAGATATTACATTCAACTAATGAGGGAGTTAATAAAGTTATAGGGAGGCAATTTAATAGAGATTATGGTAGGGTAGGCATGCTAGGTTATATACACAGCTGCTTAATGTCCATCTGGAACACAAACTATCATCTCTAGGATTATTTTTTCTACTGGACAGAAATTATTTGTATCCCTACTAAACAAAAATCTAAAGATTATCCTCCACCCCGAAGAACTGTAAGACAGCACAGACAACATTAATAAAATATAAATCCCAGGAGTGCACTAAAAGAAAACTGAACAGTCTCTTCTGCTTTTTACAGATTTCAGATAATTCTCTTATTGTGCAGATCACAGAGGGTGTAGACTATCTCCCCTCTCCAAGGCAAAATATCAGTAAATTTTTTGTTGCTGTTGTTAGTAAATTAGAAAAACTGGGGAGGATGAAGGAATCTGTTTGGCTCCCAACATCTCAGAGTCAGCTCCACTCAAACTTTCTGGTGTTTGTGAGGCTTTACCCCATAATGGTTGGATTTTGCCTACTAACCCTAAAGCAGAGTTGAATGAGAGGTGATAAACTGCTCATATATGGAAAGATCTCAGTCAGTATCCTCATCTACTTTCAAGAAGATAAATAAATTACCAGGCCTCATCAAATAGTCCAAGAAAGCTTTCAGAATAAAAAAGAAATAGAAATGAATATATATATGTATACAAAATAGATTTAAATTTAATATAAATTTAATAAACTTATTGTATTTTAATTTATCTTAATAAATATATTATTTTATATTTGTATGTTTATATATAAATTTATAATATATAATGTAAAATATTGTATATTTATAAATATATTTATATAAATATATATATTTCTTAATTAGGAAGAAATATCTAGCCTTAAAAAAAATTTTTATTCTCAGGGATATTCAAAAAGATTCTCCACCCTAAAGGACTAGATACCAAGAAAAAAGGGCAATGAAGATAGAAAAAGCTCCTGGACATTTAAAATACATTGCCAAGACAATATTTCAAAAAGAAAATTTGAAAGAAAAAGATAAATATCCAAGAATATAAACAAAAATTTAAAGTATGAATTTGGTTTGCCTTCATTGGCAGATGCCTGTTTATGAAAAACGTTAACAAATGATTGGACATTAATTGGTGATTTGGGAGTCATATCCTTGAAATGTTTGCAAATGGGTATTTTATCAATTTAAATACCTAAATTTCCTATCATTGTATTGTACATTTGGAAATTGTTGAGTAGATCTTTAAAGTTCTCACCACACGGAAATAAACTTTAACTATAAAATACCTACACAAATGTACTTGCATACATCAGTTCAGTCACTCAGTCGTGTTCAACTCTTTGCGACCCCATGCACTGCAGTGCACCAGGCCTCCCTGTCCATCACCAACTCCTGGAGCTTACTGAAACTCGTGTCCATTGAGTTGGTGATGCCATCCAACCATCTCATCCTCTGTCATCTGCTTCTCCTCTTGTCTTCAATCTTTCCCAGAATCAAGGACTTTTCAAATGAGTTAGTTTTTTGCATCAGGTGGCCAAAGTATTGGAGTTTCAGCTTCAGCATCAGTCCTTCCAGTGAATATTCAGGACTGATTTCCTTTAGCATGCACTGGTTTGATCTCCTTGCGATCCAAGGGACTCTCAAGTCTTCTCCAACACCACAATTCAAAAGCATCAATTCTTCGGTGCTCAGCTTTCTTTATTGTCTAACTCTCACATCCATACATGACTGCTGGAAAAACCATAGCTTTGACTAGACAAACCTTTGTTGGCAAAGTAATGTCTCTGCTTTTTAACATACTGATTAGGCTAGTCATAACTTTTCTTCCAAGGAGTAAGAATCTTTTATTTCATGGCTGCAGTCACCATCTGCAGTAATTTTGAAGCCCCCAGAAATAAAGTCTGTCAGTGTTTCCATTGTTTCCCCATCTACTTGCTGTGAAGTGATGAGACCAGATACCATGATCTTAGTTTTCTGAATGTTGAGCTTGAAGTCAAATTTTTCACTCTCCTCTTTCACTTTCATCAAGAGGCTCTTTAGTTCTTCACTTTCTGTCATACATACCAAGTCAATAATAAATGTTGATTACTTACTCCTTGTGTAAGTTCTGCACAAGTTGCTGTGTGTGGGGAGAGGGCATTAGATACCTCTAAACATATGCAAAATTTGTGATCTTTGTAGCTCAGCTCTATATGGAAATCTCTTCTTTAAATGAAAAGAATCCATTACAGAAAAGTTAAAATTATTTCCTACTCATGTCTTAAGTTTCATTGTGAGCAGTCTTCTGAACACTTGAAAGAGCTCACAATGATCATGAGACATAGACAATAATGTTCTTCGGTCCTCAGGGTCTCTGACAATGATGAATGATAAATCTTTAAATAAATGAGCTGTGACATGGTATTGCAGGTAGTCTTACTTGTCATGCAGATAGCCTCTTTCCCTCAAAAGAGCAAGAAGGCAGTAGTTAAGATATTTTAGTCCAACTCCATTGATGTTTCTGAAAAGCCTTACATGGACAAGGACAGGGTGTAAAATTGATACGAGGCAATAAAACCCAGTGAAATGTCATCGTTGCTGGATGAAGCCATGGGCTCACAAACATGGCTGATGGATAGACACCCAAATCTCCCACTCTTAGAACTCATACAAAGGGTGCTTAATTAGCATGCTTGGGTTATAGATCTCTTAATCACCATTATTCACAGGTTAAATTAAAATTAGCACTATGTAATTGCTCATCTATTGAGAACACAGCTGTAACCAACAAAAAGGTATAAAAACAGCAAGTCAAAAGAGGCGAAATGGATGGCTTGGAATTCATTGCACATTTTTGGGAGGGTTTCCATCTTCCAGTCTCTAACAATCTTCTTTTTTAAAAAGTATACTTAAAAAAAATTTTTTTATACAATTTTTGAAGGTTACTTTCCAATTACAGTTATTTAAAATATTAACTATCTTTTTACAGTTATTTTAAATATTAACTATCTTCCATGTGTTATACAATAAATTCTTGGGTCTCTCTTACATGCAATAGTTTGTACCTCCCGCTCCCAAACCACTACTGGTAACCACTAGTTTGTTCTCTCTCTCTATGGGTCTGCTAACTTTTAGCTATATTCACTATTTTGTAGTGTTTTTAGATTCCACACATAAGTGATATCATATGTTATTTATCTTTTCCTGTTGAAATCATTTCATTTAGCATAATGCCATCTACTACCCTTCTTATTGCCTTTCTTTAGCAGATTCATGGCTATTTTCCTTCCTTTTCTTAGAATGTGGCACCTGCAGCTGTATCTTCCTTTTGGAAAAAGTCACAAAAGGAGGTACTGGGAACTTGCTGATCACTCTACCACCAAAGTGAATATTTACTGTTCCTCAGCATTTCTCTATCAAAGTCATCCCAAGGAAAGGACCAAAGTCAACTTTTTTCTTATTTTGTTTCCTGATAGTGCAATATGTTCATTATATTAATTTTAAATATTACTAAATTTGGAGATGAAATAAAAGACAAATGTAAATTTAGCCCTTGAGGGCTTAAAATTTAAATAACTTAAATAGTAAATTTTGGACCATTAAAATTTGATGCCTAATACTTTGGGGTTAGATAATTCAATGAGAAACTAATGGAAAACAATGAACACTTACCTTAAAGTCAGTAGGGAAATGAAAGTAAAATTATATAGTATTCATAAATTCAGGAGTTCCTTGTAACTCCTAAAACCAATTGGTAAAACAGTTAAGAATACTTGGTTAAAACAAAATGTCTTCTGTGAATGAAATAACTGACACAGATTATTCAGCATGATTATGTTAGTTACATGATACACACTGTTAGAGAAAAGAGCAGACTATCTTAGCAAAACAATTAATCAGTTCAGTTCAGTTCAGTCGCTCAGTCATGTCCAACTCTCTGCGACCCCATGAACTGCAGCACGCCAGGCTCCCCTGTCCATCACCAACTCCTGGAGCTTACTCAAACCCATGTCCATAGAGTTGGTGATGTCATCCAACTATCTCATCCTCTGTCGTCCCCTTCTCCTCCTGCCATAGTAAAGAAAAGTTAGCATTTCAGGATTCAGTTTTAAAAATTTGTTTTCCACAACTTAGTCTTCCCAGATAATTACTTAGTTGTTTTTTTTTTTTGTCTTTGTGTTTTTAATGATTTTATTCTGTTTGGCTGTTCACAGTCGAAGGAAAAAAAGATAAATTCTTTTAATCAAACCTGTCATCCTCCAGGCTCCTTACTATACACACATTCTCTCAAAGCAGAACACAAAAGTGCTCACAGAGGGAGCTTGTGTTAATTTCCTTCACCCAAACCAATGCCTATTTTTCCTTCCTTACAGCAAAACCCATAGACTATATAAATAAAACAATTCACAAAGAAACTTAATTTTTAAATGTTTTCAGTTGTCCATACCAAAACCAAAATCTCCTCAAACTGAAGTGACCACAATGTCTTTTGTATCTACCACCCTGGTGGATTGGCTGTCACTTTGGCAGATAAATCAGAGCTGTCTTTGCTCCTCTCTTGTGAATTTCTTGATGAGGAAAATAGTATTAAGCTGTAAAAGCTGAATCATATTCAGATGCACATATTTTGCCCATTTAGATACAGTTAATAACTTGCTTTCCTATCAAATAATAGTAGATATTGGGACTGTTTCAGAGAATCTCATATTTATTCTCTATTATTAGGAATCCCATAAAGCACTGTCTCTCAGCCAGGCTACAGTCTCAGAAATTCTGTTGTAGTTAGTTTGAGGTATAGTCTGGGCATCAGGATTTTTTTAGAGCTCTCCAGCTAAATCTAATATGAAGCAAAACTTAAGAACTATTGATATAAATAATGATATTTTAAATAAGAATAGACTAAATTTATCTTATAGCAGGTCTATCTAAAGCTAACATTTTCCCTCATTACTCTCTGTAATTTAAAACAGTGCTTCCCATTCTTCTGATATCTTGGCCTACTTAGAAAATTGTGATAAATGCGATCAGTGTGGTATGTGTGTGATATGTGTGATCAGTGAACTGAGGGTAAAGAGAGAAGGCTATTTGTATTAATAGAGAAGCCTAGAAATCTCAGCTTCCCCAGTGGGAACTAGATTTCTCTGGGGTCACAGAGGGTCAGAGGTCAGCATTGAGACATTTCAGTAACCATTCTGTGCAATTCAATGACTAAGACACTCGGTCATGGTTACACTAAAATGTAGAGTCAATGAATATCAAGAAAAACATAATAATAAAGCTATTTACTTTGATTTTTCCAATTTTCTTAGAGGTAGCTTAGTTTGGGGGCTCTTTAAGAAGGTTTCTAGACTGGAATGAACTTACGAGTACTTAGCCAATCTTGGGGGATTTCTGATGGAATACCTGACCCAAACTCATCCCCCCTCCTGAATTCATGGGAGAAGTAACACTTTTTTGCTCAAATCCAGTCATTCCAGGGAAAGACTCACCAATATTATTCTGAGTCTTATTTTTTCAAGGCTAGACCGGGTTAGAAATTGTCATTTCCTTTATCTTACCTTAATCTTCACTGGGAGAAAAGTATGGAGAATCAATGATCCCTGGCATCTGAACCTAATAATAATGGATTTAAAGCTATAAAATAATGGCATATGAGAAAAGAACAAAAGTTGATTTTTATTAAAGTTACATCTTAACAAGAAGACATATACCATATGGGATGGGAATATAAAATAAGACAGAAGAGGCTGAGTTTAATTATGCTTAATTAAAAATTGTCCATGTGGGACTATGACAAAGCAAAGCATATTTGGCTTTAGTTATTTTTGCTTAAAACAGGTACGATGAAATGTAACTTTTAGAGTCTGAAATTAGATCTCTATTGAGGTGTTTTATTGAGGTAAATTTCATATTTTAAAACTTGCAGGTGGAAAAACTTTAAAATATGCAATAACAATGTTCCAAGGTTTTACTTGGGAAGTGATTTTAAAATCAAATTTCAGAGTTTAGGAGGAGTAACTTGTAAGGACCTTTTTTTTTCTCAAAACGTTTATGAACCATCATTTATCGGCAGTGACATTTTGTACCTAAACTGAAAGCTTAATTCAAGACACAGGTGTATTAATAGAAGGGGGAAGAAGTGGAGAAAATGCACAACCTAAAAGTTGAGAATTATGTTTTATTGGTGGACTTTCTGAGGACCTCAGGCCTGGAGACAGGCTCTCAGATATCTTTGAGATATCTCCAAGGAGGCAAGGTGAGGAGCCAGTTTACATAAGAATTTTGAAACAAAGACCAGGTAGTTGGAACATCAAATGATTACTGTTAATTAAAGGAAATCAGTTACGTCAAGTTAAGGAATTTAGTGCTTTTCTATGTATGGGAAGATGCAAGAGTCTGGGATCACTGAAATCATTTCTTTGATATGCACCTCAGCCATCTGGGGTCTGTATCCTGTGTTTTCTCATCCCCGGTCTTCTCAGGGCTGGCTGCAGCAACTGACTGCTAGACGGTGGGTATCCTGTTTCCATCCTGAGTTGCAGAAGCTGTAATGTGGTGGCTTCATGGTTACAACATCCTCTGTTAACTACCATGGCAGGCAAAATTTTTCCTTCCCAGTAAGAAGGATGGGTGGAGAAGGCAATGGCAACCCACTCCAGTGCTCTTGCCTGGAAAATCCCAAGGGAGGAGGAGCCTGGTAGGCTGCTCTCTATCGGGTCATACAGAGTCGGACATGACTGAAGCGACTTAGCAGCAGCAGCAGCAAGAAGGATGAGAAAGAGAAATATTAAAAGAAAATATTTTGCAACTTATTTACCTGGTGGCTCACACAGTAAAGAATCTGCTTGTAATGCAGGAGACCTGGCTTCTATTCCTGGGTCAGGAAGATCCCTTGGAGAAGGAAATGGCTACCTACTCCAGTATTCCTGCCTGGAGAATCCCATGGACAGAGGAACCTGTAAGGCAGTCCAAGGGGGTCACAAGAGTCATCCATGACATTAGAGACTAACACTTTCACTTCAAAGAACATCATAGACATCAATGCCTTCATACTCTGGACAAAGTTCTAACTCTATGAAGCTTCATTTACAAAGTGTAGAGAAGAGTTTCAACTAAGTGTTATGAAAAATGGTAAGATGCATGTTAGACAAACATCTGGGACATAGTAGGTCTGTGGTTGAAATGAAAGTGAAGTCACTCAGTCGAGTCCAACTCTTTGCTACCCCGTGGTAGCAAAGGTTCCTCCGTCCATGGGATTTCCCAGGCAAGAATACTGGATTGGGTTGCCATTTCCTTCTCCAAGGGATCTTCCTGACCCAGGGATCAAACCTGGGTCTCCCTCATTGCAGGCAGACACTTTAACCTCTGAGCCACAAGGGAAGCCCAGGTCTGTGGTTAAATACCTTCAACACTTCTATCTCAGTGTGTTTAAAGCTAAATTCAATTTTTCTCCCTATTCTAAAGCAGACTCCTCTCTCGAATCTCCTATTTTTATGCCACCTGCCCAATGTTTCTCAGAGGTGTGAATTTCTTGCTGTTCTCACCACCAGCTTATTAGTGAGGACTTTAGTTCTCCACCCTGTAATTGTTGTGATGTCTCCTTAGCTGATATATTTTCTTTCTTGTAACCTTATTTGGAAATAGAATGGTTGCAGATGTAATTAATTAAGAAGAAGTTTGTGCTGGAGCAGTGTGGTTCCCTGATCCAGTAGAAACGGTGCCCTTATTAGAAGAGGAAAGTATGGACAGAGAGAGAGACACACAGAGGGCAGGAAATACTGTATGAAGACACGGAAACACAGAAGATAGGATGCAAAGATGAGACAGAGGTTGGAGTTATGCTGCCACAGAGCAAGGAGCCCCCAGGATGACCAGAGCTAGAAGAGATGGAAGGATCGCCACCACAGGCTTGAGAGGGAGTGTGGCCCTGTCAGCCCCTTAATTTTGGACTTCCGGGTTCCAGAATTATAAGAGAATACATTTCTGTTATTTTTAAGCCACTCAGTTTGTGGTGTTTTGTTACAGCTGCCCTCGGAAACTGTTAAACCCTCAGAGTTTTTGTAGAGTGCTGTTGCTGCTAAGTTGCTTCAGTTGTGCGACCCCATAGACAGCCCGCCAGGCTCCCCCGTCCCTGGGATTCTCCAGTCAAGAACACTGGAGTGGGCTGCCATTTCCTTCTACAATGCATGAAAGTGAAAAGTGAAAGTGAAGTTGCTCAGTCATGTCTGACTCTCAGCGACCCCATGAACTGCAGCATACCAGGCTCCTCTGTCCATGGGATCTTCCAGGCAAGAGTACTGGAGTGGGCTGCCATTGCCTTCTCCAACTTGTAGAGTGCAGCCAACTACATATGCTAAGGGTCTGTGGCAAGGGTAACTAGACAGTATAAGCAGTGGATGGTGAAGTCTCTCACACAGCCCCTTGGCCTCCCTCCCTCCACCCCCACAGCTATTCCTGTTTACACCAGCTGCAGTCAGGTGCCCCCTTCAAACACCTTGTGCTGCACATCCTTCACTTTCCCGTTCAATTGTTTTATTTATTTCTTCTGCTGCTGTCTTCTGTGTTTCTAATAAGATGTGTAGACTCCTATTGGGTTGTTGCTTAGTTGCTCAGTTGTATCTGACTGTTTTTCGACTCCATGGACTGTATCCCGCCAGGCTCCTCTGTCCGTGGAATTCTTCAGACAAGAATACTGGAATGAGTTGCCATTTCCTTCTCCAGGGGATCTTTCCAGCCCAGGGATCCAAACTTGAGGCTCCTGCTGCACTCCTGTATTACAGGCAGATTCTTTACCACTGAGCCATGTGGGAAACCCAAGGCAGATATTTATTGATTCTTTCCCCCTGTATGTAGTAGTGGCGTAGTTTCAGAAAAAAAGGATAGAGGTTATGGCATCCTGTGAAGGATTTATGCCATGCAGTCTGTTCATCATAATTTAGTTTCATAACAGACATTCCATTTTATATTTAGAAGTTAATCATTTTGCAGCTAGTTTTATTGGGTACCACAGACCATGTAAGAAATCCTGGGCTATCTGGTTGCTCAACATGGGGAACTGAAAGTGCCCAGTTAACCACATTCTATACCTCTTTGGAGGTGCAAGGGAGTCAGCACTCCTCCTGGGAACCTGTGATCAGTGGGGGATGGGAGCTGATGGCTCACATTCCCCGCTTCACTTCCAAATCCAGTGCAGACAATTCTGATGTGCTTCAGCTCACTCCTCCAAGGGGCCACAGTGGTAATTAGCTCAGGGCTGCATCCTCAAATTGCCTTCCTTTCCTTCCTGTTTCTCTCCTCTTGTTATCCCATTCTAGTTCCTTAGGATCTTTCGCAAAGGAAATTAACAACAAGGGAGCAGTCTCTGTTGTCAGAAGGAGCCCAAGGAAAGAGAGCTGTAAAGTCTTTCCCAGAAAGTTGTGCCTGACTTTTTTCTTTATTGTTATAATACAAGGGCCCAGCATAATACCTTGTACACAGTAGGCATTCAGTATGTATTTATTTACTGAATGAACAAATGCACAATGGCTGATCCATTTATTATCACACGTTATGTATATACATGATCCTGGGCTTTCCAGGTGCTCTAGTGGTAAAGAACCTGCCTGCCAATGCAGGGGATATTAAGAGTCATGAGTTCAATCCCTGGGCTGGGAAGATGCCCTAGTGGAGCACGTGGTGATCCACTCCAGTATTCTTGCCTGGATAATCCCATGGACAGAGGAGTTTGGTAGGCTACATTCCATAGGATGGCAAAGAATCAGGTACGACTGAAGCACAGCACAGCACATACACATTATAGTTGACTCTACATACAACTAAGATAATGCCTTTATAGTGATCAGACGGTACTTCTATGCCTTGCCTATGTGGATATTTTGAGAAATGTTGTTTTAAATAGTAAGACAAGCTATGTATCTGGAAAATTGATCATTTATAATTCTAATAATATTGTTAAAAATAAAATCAGGTTTGTGTTTCAGTCGATCAGTCATATCCAACTCCTTGTGACCCCATGGACTGTAGCATGCCAGGCTTCCCTGTCTTTCACTATCTCCAGGAGTTTGCTCAAACTCATGTCCATTGAGTCAGTTATGCCATCCAACCATCTCATCGTCTGCCACGCCCTTCTCTTTCTGCCTTCAATCTTTCCCAGCATCAGGGTCTTTTCCAATGAGTCAGCTCTTCTCATCAGGTGGCCAAAGTATTTGGAGCTTCAGCTTCAGGATCACTACTTTCAATGAATATTCAGGGTTGATTTCCTTTAGGATTCACTGGTTTGATCTTGCTCTCCAAGGGACTCTCAAGAGTCTTCAGCACCACAGTTCGAAAGCTTCAGTTCTTCAGGGCTCAGCCTTCTTTATGATCTGACTCTCACACCTGTTCATGACTACAGGAAAATTGACTAAAATCAGGTTAGTGTTTGTTCAATGTATGACATCAAATCTAGTGACCTACACACAGCTGGACCAACCTTCTGCAATGCAGCAGTGTCTTCCCTCCCTATTGAGGAAAATCATTCTTGCCAACACAAGAATGTAGTTACCTCCTACCATGCTAAACTTTTCTTTTTCCACTCTCCCATCATTTCCACTCCACTTTCTGGAATGCTGTGGTTTTATTCTCCTTTGAAATCTGCAAATGTGTCAATCACTTTCTGAAACCGTGCAACTCAGACTGGGACTTGAACCCACATGGAGGGCTTCCTAGGAGGCACAGTGGTAAAGAATCCGCTTGCCAGTGCAGGAGACATGGATTTGACCCCTGGGTGGGAAGATCCCCTGGAGAAGGAACTGGAAACCCACTCCAGTGTTCTTGCCTGGAAAATTCCATGGACAGAGGAGCCTGGCCAGCTACAGTCCATGGGGTCACAGTGTGTCAGACACAACTGAGCAGCTGAGCACGTGTGCACACATGCTGGGACTCAAACCCACAGTCTTCCAGTTGAGATCATGCATCTGGCTTCAGGACTTAATGAAGCTCAGGTTCTTGATGTCTCATTGCAGAAAGAATTTAGTGAGACACAAAGTGATAGGTAAGAAGTGAATTTATTTGGAAGGAAACACTCTATAGAGGGAGTATGGGCCATTTCAGAAGAAGAGAGCGGCCTTGAAATATGGCCTGTGAGTTTTTATGGGCTGGTTAATTTTGTAGGCTAATGAGTGGGTGGATTGTTCCACTATTTCAGAAACGGGGTGGGGATTTCCAGGAACTGGACCACCACTCACTCTTTGGCCTTTGATGGTTCGCCTCAGAACTGTCATGGCACTGATGGGTGTGTCATTTAGCTTGCTGATACATTACGATGGACGTTTATTGAGGCTCAAGGTCTAGTGGAAGTCGTCTGACAACTTGGACTTATTTGGTCCTAATCAGTTTATGTTCTGTCCTAGGGCTATGTCATTTTTTTAAAGTTTGTGCCCAGCCCCCTTCCCTCCTACTTCATGTCCACCTTTCAGCCTTTCTAACTATTCTTCCTTTGCCAAAAATATTCTTCCCCATGCTGCTTTCTCATTCAGAGCTCAGCTTACATGTCAACAATGGAGAGAAGCCTTCTCTGGCCACCATTTCAAAGTAACCACCTTAAATCTCCACATCCAATTCATTTCTGATTTTAATTCCTAAATCAACTTTTTCTATTTCGCTTTCTCTTTACTACCCTTACCCTAACCAAGGTGGGACAAGTTGCTGTTACTTCTTTCCTTAACAACTATGAAAATGCTCTTAATAATTATCCCCTTGGGAGGGAGTTATCTAAAAAAAAACTACAATTTCAACTTATAAGAATAGATACTGTCTGTAGTGCTGGAATAGCATTCTGGAAGCCCACTGTGATACCAGGTATAGTGGGTTTTTTTGTTTGTTTTTTTTTTTTTTTGCTTGATTCTAGCATAAATTCAGGACTACCCACTCAAATGGCAGGAAGATAGTTGGGCACATGATAGCAACTATTTCTTATAATGAAATTGTGTCATTATTTCAACAACATATATGGTTGCACTTTTGGAACTGATGCATACTGGTGCATACTTGTTAGTAACATATATGCCCAGTCCTACACATCTAAATATAAGGGACCTTAAATAAACATACACATGTATGTGCACACATGGACACCCACACACTCAACATTCTACAGTGACTGCCCAATTCTTATAACCCATCATCCCTTGATAATCTTACCCTTGACTATCTTTACAATGTCATATTGTATCATGATCCCACTGATTCTCCTCAATAGAGACAAGCAGGAAGCTGAACGTAGCTGCTTTCGTATCCCAGAATGTGTATATGACCCCAACAGAAGGTAATTTGTACTGATGACCAGCTCAAAGGACAAAATGGCAAAGCAAATGAAAGCTTAAATGCCATGTGTTGTTGTTGCTGTTGTTCAGTTGCTAAGTTGTGCCCGAGTCTTTGCAGCCCCATGGACTGCAGCACACCAGGCCTCCCTGCCCCTCACTATCTCCTGGTGTTTGCCCAAGTTCACGTCCATTGAGTTGGTGATGCTATCCAACCATCTCATCCTCTGTCACCCTCTTCCTCCACCTTCAATCTCTCCCAGCATCAGAGCCTTTCCAATGAGTTGGCTATTCGCATCAGGTGGCCAAAGTATTGGAACTTCAGCATCAGTTCTTCCAATGAGTATTCAGGGTTTATATCCTTTAGGATTTACTGGTTTGATCTCCTTGCTGTCCAAGGGGCTCTCAAGAGTCTTCTCCAGCACCACAATTTGAAGCATTAGTAGTCACAAATGAGTGGCCATAGATATCTGAAAATATGTTTTTATGAAAAATAGAAAGGCAATTGGGCAGAATGTACTAAAAGTGCATAAAATATAAATACCTTTGGCCCTGCAATTTCAATCCTAAAAATTCACCTTAAAGAGAAATACACAATGTTATTACACAAATATATTAATTGTAATATTATTTATAATTAAAAAGTAAAAAAGCTGGTGCAATAGCTGGTTAGTAAACTAAATATGATTCCACTAGTGGTAGACAGCCATTAAAAATGTTTGAGAGGTGTATTTAAAAGCACGACAAGGATTTATTATGTATTATCAAGTGAAAAAATCAAGCTATACAGTAGAATGTGCAGTGTGATTCCAGTTTAGATAGAGTCAGACCAAGTGGTAAAGTTAGGTGACGAGATCACAAATAATTTTCCTCCTGTTCATGTTTTTCTGTGTTTTTCAAATGCGCTTCAGAAGACTGGAATTACCTTTAAGATAGGCAGGGAAGCCAATACATTTTATTAAAAAATGGTAGTACATTATTTTTGAAAGGAATAAGCACCAGTGTGCTTCGCTGACATTGTGATCTATTGTGAAAAGCAGACCTCTAAATGTCTATAAGTCATAGATGATAAAAGAGATTTTGCTGAATGGAGTCAATATCATTTTCTGGGCTTCTGGTTTTTTTCTGTGACTTTTAAGATGCTTTAAGATGATGTAGCAGACACTTTCTAAGACCCAAGAGCAATTTTTCTTGAAGATGACTTTATGCAAATAACTCTTACACACTAAAAGATTGAAATAGAATCAAAACTTATAAAACCAGGCAAGATGAAGGGGAAAAAAGGTTCAAAGAGTCCTGCTCTAATTTCTCAAAAGAGCGCTGTGTTCCCTCCTGGCTTGTCTTCATTAAAAAGACCTATGTGCTTAGCTTCTCAAAGACTTTTCGAATTTGCTATAAATTAAAGAGGTATGAAGTGATATCTGAGAATAATGTCAAGTGAAGAAAGCTTCTATTATTCACAAGGCCAAAGTTTTTAAGTCAATTTTGTCCAAAAGAAAAGCTGAAGCATTCTGGGTTGAGGAAAATTGAATCTAAACTGCGGGTTCATTTATTTTATTTTGCATGTCTGTTGATGAGAAGTTCATTCTAGCTGATAAAAACTTCAGCAGTGAATGTGTGAGGAATGCTTGTCAGAAGTTAAGCTAGTGTGCCATTTGGTTATTCAAGCTGAACCAACTTTTCCTTGAAATTGTGTCTTATTATTTAAGTGTTCTTATGATAAGAAAAATTACAACTTCAATTTGTAAGTGTCTTAAAATTTCTCAGTCTTTTATTCCAACAGGATAAAATCTCCTGTTTTCAGATGAAAGGAATTACTGACTACCTTCCGTGTTTTTCCTACTTTTGTCCATCTTCATTACCATCTTTTATGCATCGCTTCAGTTATCTCCTTTGTCTGGTTACAGAGAATGTTTTGTCCCCCATTAGGTCCTGCTAGATGATTCCCCTAAAACTTCAGTTGTATCTTATCATCCCTCTTACATCAACAGTGACAACTTGTTGGCTAAGAACTCACACTGACCCACTCCATCTAGCATTAATATCCCTCCATGCGGTTACATTCTCAACCTAAACCCACATAAACTACTTCCCACAGATAATCTCTAATCCTGACTGATTGTCCTTCTTTCTTTTACTACATGGCATCTTATTCTTTCCTTTTATGTCATTCCTTGTGCTTGCATTCCCATCTAAAATCATCTTCCTTGGGGCTTTTCTTTCTTCCTGTGCTTAGACAAATTAATATCCTATCTCAAGTCTTTTTAATCCTTTGACAATGACTTCTAGTTCCTTACTATTTCAGGACTTTATTTAATTATCTTAAATATCTGTTTATCTAGTAAAGTATAGGGGTTGCTCTGATAAAATTTCAGGCTTTTTATTGATAGAGATTGTATTTTAAAACTTGTACATCTCACGTAGCTATTAGAATAAAGTAAAGCATCTATGAATTGTACTTAATAAACTTTGGAGAAATAAATTATATTACCTTTCATCATATTATTATATTTATATTACCTAATAAATTATATTACCTTTCATTACATTATTCAGAATGTGGTTACTAGTTTTAAAACTGTGTCTAAAGGCATGAATTTAGCCAACTGCCCATAAATGTGTGTGAATAAAGTGGTTTGGAGATGGAAAGAGGTATTTGAGCTTGTCAGTTTCTTCAACAAATTGTTATTGCACACCTCAGGCAATATCAAAAGTTTGTGGGACTTACAATCAACTTTGAGATACTATATAAGATACTATATAAGTTATTAGACACATAGACATGTACTTATAAACCGTTATAAATGCTCGGACATTAACAAGGTGCAGTGATGGAGAAAAGTGGATGGAGGGTAGGAAGAGTACAACTTTTAGATGAGCTAAAGGAATGACCTTACTAGGGGCTGGCCCTCACTTTGTAACCCAGAAGAGGGAAGCCAGTCGTGTGATGAAGGCTGGGACTTTTCAGGCTATGGCAACAGTATATGAAAAGGCTTAAAAAGAGGGACAAAAGGAAAAGTAATAGGCTTTGAAGCATTAAAGAGAAACCAATAAGTTGAGGACACAGTAGCATGAGACAAGGATGAGATGTCAAATATTCCAGGTCATCCAGGGAATCACTAGCCATGTAAAAAAAAAAGACTAAGTTTGTTTAAACTAAAATGGGAGATGGTTTGTTCCTGAGGTCAGCTTTACTGATATGTGGAAATAGATTAGAGAATACCCAACAGGAAAAAATGTTTATGCTTTTTTTGCAAAAGCTATATCATTCATTGAACCATATTACCTCAGTTTCGTTCAGTCGCTAAATCGTGTCCAACTCTTTGCCACCCCATGAACCACAGCATGCCAGGCCTCCCTGTCCATCACCAAGTCCCGGAGTCCACCCAAACCCATGTTCATTGAGTCGGTGATGCCATCCAACCATTTCATCCTCTGTTGTCCCCTTCTCCTGTCCTCAATCTTTCCCAGCATCAGGGTCTTTTCAAATGAGTCAGCTCTTCGCATCAGGTGGCCAAAGTTTTGGAGCTTCAGCTTCAACATCAGTCCTTCCAATGAACACCCAGGAGTGATCTTTAGAATGGATTGGTTGGATCTTTTTGCAGTCCAAGGGACTCTCAAGAGTCTTCTCCAACACCACAGTTCAAAAGCATCAATTCTTCGGTCGGTGCTCAGCTTTCTTTATAGTCCAACTCTCACATTCATGCGTGACACTGGAAAAACCATAGCCTTGACTAGATAATGGCAAATCATAGTATCACCTTAAATTAGATATTTTCAACTTTTGCAACTGGTTATTAGACAAGTGCCAGGTTTTCTTTTTAATGGTAGTTATTTCATTACTCCTTGAGAGCATTTTGGGCTTCCCTGGTGGCTCAGATGGTAAAGAATCTGCCTGCAATGCTGGAGACCCAGGTTCAGTCCCTGGGTTGGAACGATGCCCTGGAGAAGGGCATGGCAACCCACCCCAGTGTTCTTGCCTGGAGAATCCCGTGGACAGAGGAGTCTGGCCAGCTATAGTCCATGGGATCGAAAAGAGATAGGCACAAATGAGCAATTAATAACTTCACATTCTGAGAGCATTTTATTTATGTTTTAGTGGTAATTAAAAAAAAAAAAAAAAGAGCTTCCCTGAAGAAGGAAATGGCAGCTTGTTCCAGGACTCTTGCCTGAGAAATCCCATGGACAGAGGAGCTTAGTGGGCTACAGTCCATGGGCTCACAAAGAATGGGACAGAACTTAGCGACAAGCCTCAGCAAACCTCATTTTCATTAACATGATTAGGAAATGGTTTTGTGTCTTGGTCATCTGTGTCCAGGCAGGGCATTCTGAGACATCTATGTGGGATGCCTCTCTCTCTCTCTGGTTATAGCCAAACTCAGGACTGGAGTTTTCTGATGAAAGTATTCCTCAGTAATCTTTGATACTGTCAAATTTAAAAGCACCTTTTGCCTCTGTTTAAGATTAAAACTTATTTGAGTCACTTCATCCCTAATTCAGTTAGTATCTTTCCTCATCTCTTACCTTAGCCTCGATTTATCAGCTAATATTTTTCTAAGCGTCTTAAGGAATGGCTTAGAACAAGTTAATTGTATTTCTGTAGAGCTGGACCTTTGGGAGGAAAGAAAACCCTTATATCTACATCCCCTAATCTGTAATATCCTTTCCAGTTCACGATAGAAAATGACCTAAATCAACCAAATTATCAGAAAACATGTACAGGTTTAGCTTACATGGCCCTTATGTGATTGCCATCATGAAATCATGAAACTCATGCAATTTTAAATGGATCTTGAAATGAGATGAGTAGATGTTAAATAATCCTCTATTTTCTTGCATCGTGTTTCAGTGACAAATTCCATTTTAAACAGTTACATGATTACAAGCTCTGAAATTAAATTTCATGATGAATAATTAAGTACCACTCTTCAGAGTCTCTGGGAGAAATCCCATTCTTGGCGGCGCAAACACTTGGAATAATCGATTGGGAGTCAATTGGCAACTGGCAAAGTACTTCAGATTTAATTTGCAGTTCTGAAGGACCCTCCTTCACTTCAGCCAATGCAGCCCCTTCTGTCCCACTTTTGTGAGAAAAAAAGGAGGATACAATGTTGCTCTGGTTCTGTTTCATACTGCCGTATAGGATTCCTCACTTGGTAGTGAAAGATACTCATATACAAAATACTTAAATACAAGAGGGTATTTAAACTTGTTACATACCACTGTTTATTTTAACATTTTTTAGAGTCACAGGTGGAAACAATGAAAAACATAATTTGAGAATTCTTGTTCACTGTAATTTATTCTGGAATACAGTACAGGCAATGTGGGAGTATTGTCTAGAGAACAGACCCACAGCCTTTGTTTTGAGAGAAATAACTCTAGATTTCAACCACTTGGGATCTGTAGCAAATGGGTTAAATTCTCTGTGTCTCAGTTGCTTTATCTGTAAAATGGGTATAGTAATATTTCTCAAAGTTAAGAGTGAATGATATTATAAATAAAAGACCCTCATCCAGTGCTTGGTCAGAGTAGACAGTTCCAAGGATAAAGCCTAGATTACTCCTTGTTCACAGACCAGAGAAATGTTACAAGGAAGGTTTTCAATACTGTTTCCATTTTCAAAAATTTTACCCACAGGGGTATGAGTGAAACATCAGTCTCTCCACACAGTAATGCTACTTCCTCAGGTCAGTGTATTCTGTCTGGGCTCTGCCATCAGTGAAGAGCTGGATATTAGCAGTGTTGGTGAAAAGTAGAAGTCAGCAAAAACAAATTTTTTTTTTAAAGACCAGATTGTGGGCATTATAGTATATGTCCCATAGACTTAACTCTGCTGCTGTAGTGAGAAAGCAGGCATAGATAACACATCAATAAACAAGTACACCATTTTCCAATAGAACCTTATTTATGGGCACTGAAATTAGAATTTCTCATAATTTTCACTGTTCACAAAATGTTACACTTCTTTGAATTTTTTCCCAACCAATTAAAAATGTAAAAGAATTTTAAAAGGAGAGAACTGTGTGGTTTCATTTTTGTCAAAAAAGTATGAGGCAAGGAATGAAGATCTGATGGGAAAGATGTTTTGGGTTAAAAAAAAGAGTTTTAGAGTCAGACAGGAGTAGGTTTGAATCTTGTTCTCTTCCTTCTTTGGCTCCATGACTTTAAACACAAGGCTGTTGAACATTCTTCCTTGGTATTCTCATTTATAAAATGGTGATAAAAATATCTACTTGATTGGGTTACTGTAAGGATTAAATAAATTATTCTATATAATGGTTCTTGTATACAGTAAGTACTTAATAAATGCCATTGTGACTAATCTTTCTGTTACTATATGGTAGGCTGAGCAATGGGCTCCCCTGGTGGTTAAGATGGTAAAGAATCCACCTGCAGTGCCAGAGACTTGGGTTTGATCCCTGGGTTGGGAAGATCCCCTGGAGGAGGGCATGGCAACCCACTCCAGTATTCTTGCCTGGATAATCCCCATGAACAGAGGAGCCTGGCGGGCTACAGTCTGTAGGGTCTCAAAGAGTCAGCTGAGAGATTAAGCATAGCACAGGCTGAATAATGGCCCCCTAAAACAGACTGGTTCCAAATAGGAAAAGGAGTATCACAAAGCTGTATATTGTCACCCTGCTTATTTAACTTATATGCAGAGTACATCATGAGAAACGCTGAGCTGGAGGAAGCACAAGTTGGAATCAAGATTGCCGGGAGAAATATCAATAACCT
Source organism: Ovis aries (assembly GCF_016772045.2). NCBI lineage: Eukaryota > Metazoa > Chordata > Mammalia > Artiodactyla > Bovidae > Ovis > Ovis aries. The sequence continues at coordinate 71,520,046 of NC_056062.1, read as the reverse complement.
CAGATATGCAGATGACACCACGCTTATGGGAGAAAGTGAAGAGGAACTAAAAAGCCTCTTGATGAAAGTGAAAGTGGAGAGTGAAAAAGTTGGCTTAAAGCTCAAGATTCAGAAAATAAAGATTATGGCATCTGGTCCCATCACTTCATGGGAAATAGATGAGGAAACTGGAAACAGTGGCTGACTTTATTTTTTTGGGCTCCAAAATCACTGCAGATGGTGAAATTAATCACTGCAGCCATGAAATTAATCACTGCATCCATGAAATTAAAAGACACTTACTCCTTGGAAGAAAAGTTATGACCAACCTAGATAGCATTTTCAAAAGCAGAGACAAATCACAGCAGGACCCTCTATGACCCACCTCCCAGAATACTGGAAATAAAAGCAAAAATAAACAAATGGGATCTAGTTAAAATTAAAAGCTTATGCACAACAAATGAAACTATAAGCAAGGTGAAAAGACAGCCTTCAAAATGGGAGAAAATAATAGCAAGTGAAGCAACTGACAAACAACTAATCTCAAAAATATATAAGCAACTCATGTAGCTCAATTCCAGAAAAATAAACGACCCAATCAAAAAATGGGCCAAAGAACTCAATAGACATTTCTCCAAAGAAGACATATGGATGGCTAACAAACACATGAAAAGATGCTCAACATCACTCATTATCAGAGAAATGCAAATCAAGACCACAATGAGGTGCCATTTCACACCAGTCAGAATGGCTGCAATCCAAAAGTCTACAAGTAATAAATGCTGGAGAGGGTGTGGAGAAAAGGGAACCCTCTTACACTGTTGGTGGGAATGCAAACTAGTACAGCCACTATGGAGAACAGTGTGGAGATTACTTTTAAAATTGCAAATAGAACTGCCTTATGACCCAGCAATCCCACTGCTGGGCATACACACCGAGGAAGCCAGAATTGAAAGAGACACATGTACCCCAATGTTCATCTCAGCACTATTTATAATAGCCAGGACATGGAAGCAACCTAGATGTCCATCAGCAGATGAATGGATAAGAAAGCTGTGGTACATATACACAATGGAGTATTACTCAGCCATCAAAAAGAATACATTTTAATCAGTTCTAATGAGGTGGATGAAACTGGAGCCTATTATACAGAGTGAAGTAAGCCAGAAAGAAAAACACCAATACAGTATACTAACACATATATATGGAATTTAGAAAGGTGGTAATGATAACCCTGTATGCGAGACAGCAAAAGAGACACAGATGTATAGAACAGACTTTTAGATTCTGTGGGAGAAGAAGAGGGTGGGATGATTTGGGAGAGTGGCATTGAAGCATGTATAATATGTAAGAAACAAATCGCCAGTCTAGATTCGATGCAGGATACAGGATGCTTGGGGCTGGTGCACTGGGATGACCCAGAGGGATGGTATAGGGAGGGAGGTGAGAGGGGGGCTTTAGGAATGGGAACTCATGTACACCCATGGTGGATTCATGTCAATGTATGGCAAAACCAATACAGTATTGTAAAGTAAAATAAAGTAAAAAAAAAAAAAAAAGTAATGAGCAAACAAAAAGAACAGAAACAGACTCATAGATGAAGAGGAAAAACTGATGGTTACCTGAAAAAAGGTGGGTGTGGTGATGGATAAAATAGGTAAAGTTACAGTCTTCCAGCTATAAAGTAAATAAGTTATGGGATTGTAATGTACACGTAGGAAACAGAGTCATTAATATTGTAACAATGTTGTATGGTAACTGGACTTATTGTGGTGATTATTTCATAATGTATAAATTTTTAAAAAATGAATCTGCCAAAAAAAAAAGCAGAAACATTACTTTGCCAACAAAGGTCCATCTAGTCAAGGCTATGGTTTTTCCTGTGGTCATGTATGGATGTGAGAGTTGGACTCTGAAGAAAGCTGAGTGCCAAAGAATTGATGCTTTTGAACTATGGTGTTGGAGAAGACTCTTGAGAGTCCCTTGGACTGCAAGGAGATCCAACCAGTCCATTCTGAAGGAGATCAGCCCTGGGATTTCTTTGGAAGGAATGATGCTAAAGCTGAAACTCTAGTACTTTGGCCACCTCATGTGAAGAGTTGACTCATTGGAAAAGACCCTGATGCTGGGAGGGATTGGGGGCAGGATGAGAAGGGGACGGCAGAGGATGAGATTGCTGGATGGCATCACCGACTTGATGGACATGAGTTTGAGTGAACTCTAGGAGTTGGTGATGGACAGGGAGGCCTGGAGTGCTGCAATTCATGGGGTCACAAAGAGTCGGACACGACTGAGCGACTGAACTGAAAAATGTCCATGTCCAATCTTAGGAACCTGTGAATAGATAGGGTTATTATGCATAGGGGAATTAAGACTGCAGATATGTAAAAGCTGCTAATTCACTGACCTTCAGATGGAGGAGATTATCCTGGATTATCCAAGTGGGCCAAGGTAATCACAAGGGTCCTTATAAGTAGAAGAGGAGGTAGAAGAGAGAAAACCAAAGAGATGGCCATGAAGAGGAGGACTTGCCCAATGTGACTGGCTTTGAAAATGGGAGGAAACCACAACTGGAATAAACACAAGGAATGTTAGAAGCCTCTAGATGCTGGAAAAAGTGAGAAAATGGATTATCTCCTAAAGCCACCAAAAAGAAACACAGCTCCTGCCAACACCTTGAGACTCTTTTTGGACTTCTGTCTTCCAGAAGTGTAGGGCAGTAAACTTTTGTTTTAAGGCTCTAAGTTAGAGGAATTGGTTACAGCAGTAATAAGAAACTAATACATACTATTGGGCCTCCCTGGTGGCTCAGATGGTAAAAAATCTGCCTGCAAGGCAGAAGACCTGAGTTCAATCCCTGGATCGGGAAGATCCCATGGAGAAGGGATTGCTACTCCACTCCAGTATTCTTGCCTGGATAGTATTAATATCTTTATCCATGCTAAGAAAGCTAGTTTTGCACAAAAGTATGTGCTTCCCCCTTCCTTAGTGCAGAGAACTTTATGGAACTGGGGGGTGTAAAAAATCAAGAAATAGCACAATCAAAACCAAATTAATAAATAATAAATTCAGTACAAGGTATTATATATATTTAAGAACAGTTTGAAAACTGGGAATTTTCAGATTCAAAGATTCCCATGAAGCTCAGGGGCAAGGTGTTTCCCATGAAGCTCAGGGGCAAGGTGTTGTTATAAGATTGCTTATAAAGTGAAAATGAGGTAGCTGTTAACCTTTGCAATGATTGGTTAATACAATAGGAGGTTTCCAGATGGCAGGTTATTGATTAAAAGTGATTATCTCGTATAATTTTTAGGAAGATGGCTTACATTTCTTTTACCATTTTCAGAGGTGTTTACAAGAAGTAACCTAAATATTGCTTTTATTCATGAAATAAAACTTAGTTTTATTAACATGGCTTTTTGTCTGCTCAGGGAATGCTCATTTGTAGTCTCCATTTTGTATTTTATTTGAACGATTTTCCCCTTTTGTTCAGTTTCTCAGCAAGTTTAGAGTGTGACCAGCTAGTAGAGTATTAACTTGCATTTCCACTGTTAATGGAGTCATGTAATTGAAAAATCACATATTTGCTGTTTCTGTTAGTTCAGTAGTCAGGATGGAGAGTCATGTAGTGTCCATTACCAACGATTTCATGTCATCATGAATGTGGGTAGTCAGATCATTGAGTTCTTTCTATTGCCTAGTCCTTATGGATATCGTTTGATACGTGAGTGGCTGCTGAAGCGCATTTTAAAATGACCTTGAGCGGATACATTGCACTGGAAAGGTTAACATGATGACTATATGGAGAACAATAGCCAAGAATTGAACAATTTCCCAAAGCAGAGATTTGCAGAAGCCAAGATTTAGCCAATTAAATAAATCAAGTGGGTTTTATTAAGATACAGGTTTCACTACTTTTTTTTTTTTTTTTTGATAATGTGTGTGTATTTGGGTCCCAATTTTTCTGCGTTATTTACATAGGCAGAACATGTTGTATTAGCAATCACATATCCTGGTGACCACTTAGAAGAAGATGAATGTATGGATGTTTTTATTTCAGGAGGTGGCATTGTAAGTGAACTTATACCTAAGTTAGACTTCTATATGCTGTGGGCAATCAGGTAGTCTAATGAGAAGCATTTCTACAGAAGCAAAAGAAAAACAAAGGTTAATTTTAAAGAAAGGTTAAGAGGTTAGCAAAGGTTAAAGTTCAAGTAAATTATTAATTCAGTTTCTGAATCTGGGGAGCAGCCAGTTGAGGAAATTTTCTAGGTTTCAGTTTGAATCATCCTTACGTGGTGGAATGAGGATGGCAGTTTCATCTGATGGATTTTCCTGGTTTGCAGTTTGACTGTATCAGATGTTATAGAGCATTCTAGTGAACTCTCTTAAGTGACCCGTGTAGCAACAGGCATGAGGTTGTCCACATATGGTTTGTTGTGGTGCTTTCTCTTAAATTTACAAGTAGATTACGAAGTTTCAAAGACAACTAACAGGACTAGAATCTGATAATGGGTACACTAGAGTTATCTACTAAAATGCATTTTTTTATAGTGGCACATTTTTATCAAAAATATTTACTGTGAAAGCAATTTGTTTGTAAAGTGAGACTAATCCTATTAAACTTGGCTTGATTGTTTACATAAATGTAAGAAAAAACAGTCTATGCATTTTCTTGAAAATGACTTTTCAGTCAAACAAAGCTTGGGTCATATCTAAAGTACTTTACCGCTATTATAAGGTCAACCTGAGGTCTTTAAATTGTTTAGTAATAAGGAATCTCAGATTAGACCTTGCAAGTCTCTTTAGGCAAAGAATCCAGGCTAAGAAATTGTCTAGTTGTGTTCTATTACACAAGGAGTACAGATTTTTATTGAACTTATGTAAGCACATATATTGTCAAGAAATATAAGAATATTTAATAAGAGTTCCTGAATTCTGGAGTGATCAGGGAGGGAGAATAACAAATGTTTCAACTGTTGTTGACAAAAGTATATTTTACCATATTGCTGTAAGTTATAGATAGCTTAAATGAGAAAAAAAAAAGAGTCCTTTAAATCTGGAAAACAAACCATTAAAGAGCCAGGAATGTTTTGAATAAAGTCATGAAAATTATAATTATCTTCATCAGTGCTTTCAGTCTTGTGTAATTCTTGTTTTGTTTCATCTTGGGTTAGCAGATTTATGAATCAGTTTTCCATTAGTTTTAGAAATCCTTCCCTAGTTTGTTGTTGCAATCTTAAAGTGATCAGAAACATGAACTCTACAGTATTGTCAGGGTTCTTTCCATGAATATCTCTGAAGATGAAACATATTTGTCTATAAATGATTATAAGCACTTTCAGAGAAAAATTGAGGATCTTCCCAACCCAGAGACTGAACCCAGGTCTCCCACATTGTAGGCAGATTTTTTACTGTCTGAGCCACCAGGGAAGCCCAAAACTATAACTATGAGTGACAAGAGACTTAAAAATATCCATGGTTCAAGATCTGTTGATAATTCATCCCCATACAAAAAATGATGCAGTTGATGAGTAAACTTGGTTGTGTTTGTGATATACAGTATTTTAAGATAAAAGGTGGTTATTACTGATAACATTATACCAGACCATATCAGAATTCTAGGCATTTCATATAATTTCTAAATTACTTATATTAATAACATATACCTGTGTAAACATAAGAAGCCTCCCTAGTGGCTCAGACAGTAGAGAATCTGTCTGCCAACCTGGGAGATAGGGGTTGATTCCTGAGTTGGGAAGATCCCCAGGAATGACAACCTGCTCTAGTATTCTCGCCTGGAAAATTCCACAGACAGAGAAACCTGGCAGGCTACAGTCCATGGAGTCTCAAAGAATCGGAAAAAACTAAGTGACTAACACTTTCACACGTGTCATATAATCTAAGGAGGTTAAACATCATTTCTTTGAGAATCTTTCCTATGCAATTTAGCATCAAATATGTCTTCTTCTTGTTCAGCTGCCAAGTTGTGTCCACACTTTCACGCCCCCACGCCCTGCAGCGCTCCAGGCTTCACTGTCCCTCACCATCTGCTGGAGTATGCCCAGGTTTCTGTCCATTACATGGGTGATGCCATCATCTCATCCTCTGTCACCCTCTTTCCTCTGCTTTCAATTTTTCCCAGCATCAGGGTCTTTTCCAATGAGCCTGCTGCTCACATCAGATGCCTAAATATTGATAAACATTTCTCTTTTATAAGGAGAAAGTACAACCTTTGAGATTTTCAAGGAGGCCTCTGGAAAATCCCCAAATTATTGTAAGTTTGAAAAGACTTCATTCAAAGTTTGATTTAGGGAAATTTTTCTGAAATGCCAATAGGTTTAAAACATTTGATCAAACAGGAGCATAAGTCACTGTGAAACAATAATTATACCTTTAGCCAAAGTAATGAGAAGATATGCATTGCAAACACAGAAAGTTACATGGTTGTTAAAAACAAAAACAAAAACCCTTGGCTTATTTAATATTGAAATGACTTAGTTTTTCTAAGTAATCAAAGACCTAGTAAAGGCTATGTGAAACACAGGAAATATTTTCTAAAGTGCAGTCTTTGTTTTCCTAGGCAGATTACATCTATATAAAGAAAAACACTTGATAATCTTTTACTAAGAGTGGATCAATAATCTGCAAAATGTTATGGCTTTAACAAAGAGAAAATTAAACTCTAGTTTTGTATCAGTACATTATTGAACTCATTAAATGTGAGATGAAAATGAAAAACTAATTTAGCGAGCTTTGGCCTCACAACATCATTTCTTTTCCATAAATATTCTGAAAAAATTCTATATCCATTTAGAATTTTTCTTATTCTTTTTCCTTTAATCTGGAATAGCCAATCATTTTATTTTGGATGGTATTACTCATTTTTCATTACAAAAACACATGCTATATTCCTTGCTTACTCTTTATATAAACTTATGTCCCATTTTCTTCCCATACTTTGCATACAAAGTTGCTTTCTTTTACTATTTCTAGTAGTTCTACTTTTATAAATTAATTATAAATTTTTGCTGTTAGTAACCTTTACTTTCCAGCCAAAACTAAGAAACAGGCAATTTTGAGCTATCATATATTTACATCTTATAGTAGATTCACAAATTTATAAATATGGAATTAAAGATTATAATTTTTTCAGAAACATGTTTTTCACAGTATAATTTTTAAATGTGGCAGAAGACATATATTTTTTGAGATGTAGTATTTTATTTTATTTATTTTCTTAGTTCTATATATATATATTTAAATTTTACTTTACAATACTGTATTGGTTTTGCCATACATTGACATGATTTATTAATATGCTAAAATATCTTTTGTCTCTATAAAAATTAAATCAAAAGTAGATTTTGAAGTTATATTTAGCAATCTGTGTCTCAGTATATTATCTTCTTGGAAATGACCTTAATATTCAATGACTACCCTTTACTTAGTTTAACTCTAGTGTAAACTTTCATTTCATTCATATTTATTTAAGCTATTTGTTTTTAACAACTATGCTTAAACTTTATTCTTGCCACCTTAATGTTCAGATGTCAGAATTCCCAAAATTGATATATTTCGTCTAGCCTGGCCTCTTGGTCTCCTGATACCCAGGGTCATGTCCTCTTATCTCGCTGTGTGGTCGTAGTTATTCTGGATGTTTTAGAATCTGTGTGAATGGGAGCACTCATTAAGTGGCTATGTTATGATTAGAAGACAACTATACAGGAGATTGTGATTAAAATATTTATTTTAAAACAAAATGACAGGCTCTGCAAGCAAGCGGAGAGAGCTCATAGGTCTTAATGGTTAGAATGAGCTGAAAAATTGTAGGGTACCATTCTCAACTTGCTCTCCTTTAGAGCCAAAGTGTATTCTGCAGGATAAGGTTGAATGTTAAAGGAAAAAAGACAAGTTCTGTGCTCAAATAAGTTTGGGACATCCTGAATTAAACAAGTGAAACACATTTTTTTCTTTGATATTAAGGGAATGTTTATTATATACTTCAAAGTGAAATTGCTAGCTTCCCAGATACATTTGATCATGGACTTGCATGTATATGTGTGTGTGTGTGTATATATATATATATATATATATATGTATATATATATATATACACATAATGTATACACAAACATTCATACAAGAAATTACCATATCCTAAAAATGTTTGTAAATTCCCTTGCTCATGATGCTGACTTTAAGGGACTGCATTTCTGCTGGTTTATTATTCATCTTGCTTTTTTTCCCTTCTTTATTGAATGGTTTCAACCTAATTGTTTATGTATTCTCCAGAGATTAACAGTAAAAGGGAAGGTAGAAAAATTCTGAGCTCTTCCTGGCTTACCATTTCAGCTTGTCCAACTGGCAAAGAGTGATTTGAATTCAGTCAAGCATACACATGTTTACTTGAGACTGATGTCTCCATGCAACATTCAGGAACTAAAAATGAGAAAAAGAAAGACATCTAAAGGGGAATTAAATTTCTGTTGTGTGGTGTTAAAGAGAATAACATTTTCAGTTCAGTTCAGTTCAGTCGCTTAGTCATGTCCGACTCTTTGTGACCCCATGAATTGCAGCACGCCAGGCCTCCCTGTCCATCATCAAACTCCCGGAGTTCACTCAGACTCATGTCCATCAAGTCAGTGATGCCATCCAGCCATCTCATCCTCTATCGTCCCCTTCTCCTCCTGCCCTCAATCCCTCCCAGCATCAGAGTCTTTTGCAATGAGTCAACTCTTCATATGAGGTGGCCAAAACACTGGAGTTTCAGCTTCAGCATCATCCCTCCCAAGAAATCCCAGGGCTGATCTCCTTCAGAATGGACTGGTTGGATCTCCTTGCAGTCCAAGGAACTCGCAAGAGTCTTCTCCAACACCACAGTTCAAAAGCATCAATTCTTCGGCGCTCAGCTTTCTTCACAGTCCAACTCTCACATCCATACATGACCACTGGAAAAACCATACCCTTGACTAAACAAACCTTTGTTGGCAAAGTAATGTCTCTGCTTTTGAATATGCTGTCTAGGTTGCTCATAACTTTTCTTCCAAGGGGTAAGCATCGTTTATTTTCATGGCTGCAGTCACCATCTGCAGTGATTTTGGAGCCCAAAAAACACAAAGTCTGACACTGTTTCCACTGTTTCCCCATCTATTTGCCATAAAGTGATGGGACCAGATGCCATGATCTTCATTTTATTCTTTCCTTATTCAATCATAAATAAGTCTATTCTGGATATATTTTAGTTCAGGCTGCTATTAAAAAATTGACTGAATGGTTTAATAGAAATTTATCCCTCACAGTTCTAAAGACTGAGAAGTTCAAGATCAAGATGCTGATTAATTGGGTTCCTAGTTTGCAGATGGATATCTTTCTGCCGTGTCCTCACATATCAGAAGTAAGTGAAGAAAGTTCTCTCATCTCCCATCATCAAAGTTCTATTTCATGACCTGATTACATCCCAAAGTCTCCATCTCCAAATATCATCACACTGGAGATTAAGGATTCAACTTATGAATGTTGGAGAAACACATTCAGCTCATAGCTAGGTGGGCTGTGAAGGTACATCTCTTTTGGCTTCATGCTGGTGTGATGATTGATGACTCAGGATAAGTAGACATTGTCCAAAAAGACTCATATAGGGTTACCACAATGTAAGTGAACAGTTCACTGAAGTAGGAGTTAGGAGCTGGCAATTCTACTTTTATGTTTTATCAACTTAACATACTTGGTGACTCTGGGTCAGGGTTTTTCCTTCCATATCATGAGATCTACTCCCTGTAATCACGCAGGTACCTTTTGACCCATAGGTAAATGTTTTGGGAAAAGGTTTTGAGAAGAAAACCTGTTATTAACATAAGTATCAAATCCAGGACATACAATATACTCGGTTCATTGGCAGTCGTGGCCTTTTCACAAAGATGCCCTTAGTTCTACTGAAACATCTGAAAAAAAATCTGAGTCATGCAGGTTGTACCATTGCCAGAAGAACTCTTCAGAAAGAGTAGCCATGGAAACAGCACATCAGACCTCTCAAGGGGTGTATGAAAACTAACAGTCTGAGGGAGTGCTTGGCAAACATTGGGAAAGGTAAGAGTCTGTGCTTACCTTGTGGGTGAAACAAGGGCCTTTTGATTGATATTACTGCTCCAAAAGTTCTCATCATAAAGTCGAAAAGCAAGAATCCTGACCTCTGAGCAGAAACTGGCAACTACATTACATCTGGCATCTGTGACTTGCTCTGTAAGGATCCTGTCATGACTGAGAATCTTTAGTCTGAATTTATCTACAGTAAAGTCTCAGACTGCCACGCCAGCATGAAAAGCTCTGCCACCATCAATTCTGTTATTTGACGGTTCATCTCTTTATCTAGTAAAACTCCAGAGACAGCGTGCACAGAATGAAGGAAACAGTCATCTCCAAATGCTCTGCTACACACGTGAAACCACACTGCTGTCCTTATCACCCAGTTATTTCAATGAAAACAACATGAGTTTACTTACAGGTGTATTCATTTTATTTTATTCCATCTGTGATGTATAGATTCATTCTTGCAAAAAGTTTAACTGGACAGAGTACTAAATGAGACTTTTCTCTCCACTTCTTGGTTCCCTGCTTTTTGAGAGGCAAACTTATGTATCGGTTCTATATAAAACCATTGAATCCCTTTCAGTCTCAGTCCTCCTGTTTATTGGGTTTGATTTGAGGGTTATTATTTATTGATATATTTTAACCTCCACTTAACTCTATCTTTTGAACATCTTCCTATTTCTGTACATCTAAATCTGCTATCAAACTTATTGTTCTAAACTTTGTATCAAAACATGTCCCATTTTCCTGAGATAAAATATTTTTCTCACTAAGTAAAGATTTAGGGATAGTCAAGATTAGGAGAAAACAGGCTTTAAAATCAATGAAACACTCACAGTTTACCTCTGCTGCTTAATAGGTAGATGTGTGCATGAGTCCTAAGTCACTCTGTGTTCTGCTCTGTGATCCCATAGTCCGTAGCCCACCAGGCTCCTCTGTCCATGGGATTCTCCAGGCAAGTATACTGGAGTGGGTTGCTATTCCCTTCTTCAGAGGATCTTCCTGACCCAGGGCCACTAGTGCCACCTGGGAACCCCTAATAAGTAGTTGAATTTGGGCAAATTACATGTACTGTATGAGCCTTTGTTTCCTCACAAAAAGGAAGAGTGGTGGTGGTTATAAAGTTGCTATGAATAGAAATAAAAAGAAATCCGACCCAACATATTATCTGACATGATGTAGGTACATAGCATATATTAGTTTCCTTCACATTTAAAAAAATTCTGTAAAGTAGTGATATTCTAGAGCAGACATGTTGGTGATACTTGGCATGAATTAGGTGATCAGTGCATTTTGTTGGGGATCAATGAATGAAGCTGCGTATCCTGTGTAACAGATAGAAAGGATCTTCAGAATCCTGCAGATCCTTGTTTGACTTTAATTGTCTTACTTCCACTGGATGTGAGTTCTTTGAGGAAAGGATGTAGATTTGACTCCACTCTGCACACCTTAAAATGTACAGAGCCTTGTCTATGGTTTCATGCGATCACCGGCTGCGCCCGACCGGCGCGCTAAGCGCAGGCGGCTGCGCCCGACCGGCGCGCTAAGCGCAGCGGAAAGGAGCTACCCCACATCCGAGACAGGGGCAGAGGCCGGGAGGACCCCCATGTCTGAAGGGCGGTGACCAAGAGGAGTTACCCCACGTTCGAGGACAGGGGCAGCGGCCAAGGGTACCAGGCCGCCATGGCGCAGGAACGGCCAAGAGGAGCCACCCTGCATCCGAGGCCAGGAGGAGCCACACCATGTCCAAGGAGCGGTGGCTGCGTGGGCACAGGAGGGCCTAGAGGAGCCATCCCACGTTGAAGGTCAGGAAGGCGGTGAGGAGATACCCCTCATCCAAGGTAAGGAGCAGCGGCTGGGCTTTGCTGGAGCAGCCGTGAAGAGATACCCCAACCCAAGGTAAGGGAAACCCAAGTAAGATGGTAGGTTTTGCAAGGGGTATCAGAGGGCCGACACACTGCAACCATACTCACAGAAAACTAGTCAATCTAATCACACTAGGACCACAGCCTTGTCGAACTCAATGAAACTAAGCCATGCCTGCAGGGCAGCCCAAGACAGGCGGTGGAAAGGTCTGACAGAATGTGGTCCACTGGAGAAGGAATAGCAAACCACTTCAGTATTCTTGCCTTGAGAACCCCATGAACACTATGAAAAGGCAAAATGATAGGATACTGAAACAGAAGCTCCCCAGGTCAGTGGAGCTCAGTGGAGAAATAATTTCAGAAAGAATGAAGGGATGTAGCCAAAGCAAAAACAATACCCAGCTGTGGATGTGACTGGTGATAGAAGCAAGGTCTGATGCTGTAAAGAGCAATATTGCATAGGAACCTGGAATGTCAGGTCCATGAATTAAGGCAAATTGGAAGTGGTCAAACAGGAGATGGCAAGAGTGAACATCGACATTCTAGGAACCAGCAAAGTAAAATGGACTGGAATGGGTGAATTTAACTCAGATGACCATTATATCTACTACTGCAGGCAGGAATCCCTCAGAAGAAATGGAGTAGCCATCATGGTCAACAAAAGAGTCCGAAATGCAGTACTTGGACGCAGTCTCAAAAATGACAGAACGATCTCTGTTCATCTCCAAGGCAAACCATTCAATATCACAGCTATCCAAGTCTATGCCTCAACCAATAATGCTGAAGAAACTGAAGTTGAATGGTTCTATGAAGACCTACAAGACCTTTTAGAACTAACACCCCAAAAAGATGTCCTTTTCATTATAGGGGACTGGAATGCAAAAGTTGGAAGTCAAGAAACACCTGGAGTAACAGGCAAATTTGGCCTTGGCATGTGGAATGAAGCAGGGCAAAGACTAATAGAGTTTTGCCAAGAAAATGCACTGGTCATAGCAAATACCCTCTTCCAACAACACAAGAGAAGACTCTACACATGGACATCACCAGATGATCAACACCGAAATCAGATTGACTATATTCTTTGCAGCCAAAGATGGAGAAGCTCTATACAGTCAACAAAAACAAGACCAGGAACTGACTTGACTCAGATCATGAACTCCTTATTACCAAATTCAGACTTAAATTGAAGAAAGTAGGGAAAACTGCTAGACCATTCAGGTATGACCTAAATCAAATCCCTTATGATTATACAGTGGAAGTGAGAAATAGATTTAAGGGCCTAGATCTGATAGAGTGCCTGATGAACTATGGAATGAGGTTCGTGACATTGTACAGGAGACAGGGATTAAGACCATCCTCATGGAAAAGAAATGCAAAAAAGAAAATGGCTGTCTGGGGAGGCCTTACAAATAGCTGTGAAAAGAAGAGAAGCGAAGAACAAAGGAGAAAAGGAAAGATATAAGCATCTGAATGCAGAGTTCCAAAGAATAGCAAGAAGAGATAAGGAAAGCCTTCTTCAGCGATCAAAGCAAAGAAATAGAGGAAAAGAACAGAATGGGAAAGACTAGAGATCTCTTCAAGAAAATTAGAGATATCAGGGGAACATTTCATGCAAAGATGGGCTCGATAAAGGACAGAAATGGTCTGGATCTAACAAAAGCAGAAGATATTAAGAAAAGGTGGAAAGAATAAACAGAAGAACTGTACAAAAAAGATCTTCACGACCCAGATAATCATGTTGGTGTGATCACTCATCTAGAGCCAGACATCCTAAATGTGAAGTCAAGTGGGCCTTAGAAAGCATCACTATGAACAAAGATAGTGGAAGTGATGGGATTCCAGTGGAGCTATTTCAAATCCTGAAAGATGATGCTGTGAAAGTGCTGCACTCAATATGCCAGCAAGTTTGAAAAACTCAGCAGTGGCCACAGGAATGGAAAAGGTCAGTTTTCATTCCAGTCCCAAAGAAAGGCAATGCCAAAGAATGCTCAAACTACCACACAATTGTACTCATCTCACATGTTCGTAAAGTAATGCTCAAAATTCTCCAAGCCAGGCTTCAGCAATACGTGAACCATGAACTTCCTAAATGTTCAAGCTGGTTTTAGAAAAGGCAGAGGAATCAGAGATCAAATTGCCAACATCCTCTGGATCATGGAAAAGCAAGAGAGTTCCAGAAAACATCGATTTCTGCTTTATTGACTATGCCAAAGCCTTTGACTGTGTGGATCACAATAAACTGTGGAAACTTCTGAAAGAGATGGGAATACCAGACCACCTGACCTGCCTCTTGAGAAATCTGTATGCAGGTCAGGAAGCAACAGTTAGAACTGAACATGGAACAACAGACTGGTTCCAAATAGGAAAAGGAGTACGTCAAGACTGTATATTGTCACCCTGCTTGTTTAAGTTATATGCAGAGTACATCATGAGAAATGCTGGACTGGAAGAAACACAAGCTGGAATCAAGATTGCCAGGAGAAATATCAATAACCTCAGATATGCAGATGACACCACCCTTATGGCAGAAAGTGAAGAGGAACTAAAAAGCCTCTTGATGAAAGTGAAAGAGGAGAGTGAAAAAGTTGGCTTAAAGCTCAACATTCAGAAAACGAAGATCATGGCATCTGGTCCCATCACTTCATGGGAAATAGATAGGGAAACAGTGGAAACAGCGTCAGACTTAATTTTGGGGGGCTCCCAAATCACTGCAGATGGTGACTGCAGCCATGAAATTAAAAGACGCTTACTCCTTGGAAGAAAGTTATGACCAACCTAGATAGCATATTCAAAAGCAGAGACATTACTTTGCCGACTAAGGTCCGTCTAGTCAAGGCTATGGTTTTTCCTGTGGTCATGTATGGATGTGAGAGTTGGACTGTGAAGAAGGCGGAGTGCCGAAGAATTGATGCTTTTGAACTGTGGTGTTGGAGAAGACTCTTGAGAATCCTTTAGGACTGCAAGGAGATCCAACCAGTCCATTCTGAAGGAGATCAGCCCTGGGATTTCTTTGGAAGGAATGATGCTAAAGCTGAAACTCCAGTACTTTGGCCACCTCATGTGAAGAGTTGACTCATTGGAAAAGACTCTGATGCTTGGAGGGATTGGGGGCAGGAGGAGAAGGGGGCAACAGAAGATGAGATGGCTGGATGGCATCACTGATCCATAGACGTGAGTCTGAGTGAATTCCGGGAGTTGATGATGGACAGGGAGGCCTGGCGTGCTGTGATTCATGGGGTCACAAAGCGTCCGAGACTGAGCAGCTGAACTGAACTGATGAATGAATGAGATTAGTTTCCAAATGCCTGACTCTGTACCAAAGAAATATCCTGTTTTCCATACCCTTCATCTACTTTTCCATTATTGTATTATCAATCCAATTACATTAAGTCTTTATCAATTCAGAAATTCTGGACACATACTAAATGATCAATAAAAGTTTGTTGAACAAAATTGTCCATTGATTACAAACTGAGGTTTCCAATCTTAGGAAACGAATACTCAAATTAAATATCAATTTCGAAAGCTGTATTTCTCTCTTCTTTAATGCCCTAATCTCTGTGTGTTCTCCTCTCTCACTTCTATTCCATCCTCCCTCATCTCTTCCCTAACTTCTTTCCATTTCATTGCCTCCTGAATTGGTCTATGATTTAGGAAGAACAATATCTGCTATGTAGTAGAAATCAGTGTATAATTTCTCTATTAACTGCTCCCTTCCAGACTTTAAGTGTCCCCACTGCATACTGGTTAAAATATAACTGCTATTTATATGCATCAGCGGATTTGAAGCTACCTGTCCAAAGTCATTTCAATCTATCTTTCCCTTCATTTATTAACCACTCTGATCTTCCTGTTTTTCAGATGCTTGAGTACTTTGGGAACTTGGCATGTGCATAAGTTGCCTTTGTGGGAAAGCTCCTCCTTATCTCTCTCCTTATGACAGTCTCCTGGAACCATTTAGGCCTCACCAGAAATATCATATCCTCTGAAAATAGTACTACCTTATCTAAGTTCTACTCACTCATTATTCTGTAACACTTCTTTCTCTTTATTTCAAACGTTTAAAGTTTCAAATTGCAAGTAGACCACATAATTTTTTATTTTGTCTACTTCAATAATTTTTCAGCTTCTTGAACAGATTTCATGTATATTTCTTTTATAATTTGGGTATGAAACAACTATTGTGAGTTTTGGCATATAGTTGATACTCATAATTTTGAATAAATAAGTCAATAAAGGATGGCTAGTTGTTAAATTTTGTAGATTTGAATTAATAGTTTCTTGGACACAACACTTAGTAGAGATTTTAGTTTCTAATGACCATAATTTCTATTTTGATGCTTTGAATCCCTGTATATTATGATTTATTTTAACATACCATTTGTTCTCATTTTTTTCATTAAGCAAAGTGTTACTTTTGATTGGTTGGAGTTGTATTTGCCTTTAACCAAAGGTGTTCACGCAATTTGATTAGTCATCAGGAATCTAATTGATAGCACTAATGTGCAAGAAACTTTAAAGAACTTTCTGAGCCAATAAACTATCTCATTATTAGGTGCACTCTCTTTTTATTCCAAATGCTTAGCAATTCCAGAACTTGTTGTCATTCTTAATGACATACCAAATAGTTCATTTTTATTGCACTAAAGTAGAACATTGTAAAATAGGACACTGGCTCAATCAATAATTTAAATGAATGTACCCAGAATATAAAGGCTTCACTTATATGCTTTTATCCCAAATTTTGGTATATCATAAATAAGTATTAATAAGAGTTTATTAAAGGTACAGCATTAAACTATTATAGGTAAAGAATTGGATTCTATTTTTTCAAAGTTTCTTCTTGCCAAGAATTCTTAATTACTTTGAGCTTTAAAATCATTCCATCTGCACTAACATTTCCCTGATGGCATTCCTATTTTGAACATATCTTTTGAAATTACTTATTATAAGACCGTTTATAAAAGAAGTAAAATGCAGTCTCTCTCACAGCGTAAGTCAATCTCTCTTTTAGATATTTAATTATTTAAAATATTTTAGAACCAGAGGTTCCTAAGAATGCAATATGTTTGCTATAATACCAGCATAAGAATGGATTCTGTAATCATAGAAAGAAGTATCCTTACTAGGAGATCATCGTATCCAACATACTTAATATTTTGCTCCTTATTTTCAGAACTTGGAACTGGAATGTTATTGAACCCATTCGGTAAAGTATTCTGCAGGGGGAAAGGAGATGGGGTGTTACCAAACTCCCCTTGAGATAATCGTGATTATGATGACAATATTCAGTCTTGAGTACTTGCAGTGTGCTAGACAGTGTGCTAATTTACATGCTCTGGTTAATTCAGTTCTCACCACAGTCAAGTAGGAACAATGATTATCCCAGTTCCTGAATGAGAAAACAAAGACTTTGGGAGGTCTCATGATATCCTACAGTCAGTCAGTCAGTCCCTGTATCAGTCTGTGGCTACTTAGAGGGGCTGAAATATGTGGGAGGGGGAGAGGTACCTCAAACCTTCCTCACTCAGAATTACTAAGGACACACAGCAGGAAGGAGGTAGAAGCTCCAAAGACACTGTAGTCTTCTAGATGAAAAGACTAATGAGAGTATTAATATATTGATTTAGTAAAGACAGGTGACAAAAGAGCAGAAAGGTGGTGGACACTTAAATATGAGAAACATATCCCACCTGAATTGTTTAGTACATAGAAAATAGCAAGGAAAAATGAAAAGCATAGGGGTGTTTATACCCTAGTTCTATCCTGATATTGAAGGGAATTTTGGGAAGCATCCTGATTGGAAATAGAAAGCAAAGATAAAATGGGGGAAGATGTCCAGAGATATGGATAGGAGATGTTCTTGATTTGGTGACTGATTAGAAAATAATAAGGAGTTCATGATCTCAGCCACAGTCAGTTCCTGGTCTTGTTTTTGCTGACTGTATAGAACTTCTCCATCTTTGACTACAAAGAATGTAATCAATCTGATTTCAGTATTGACCATCTGGTGATGTCCATGTGTAGAGTCTTCTCTTGTTTTGTTGGAAGAATGTGTTTGCTATGACCAGTGTGTTCTCTTGGCAAAACTCTGTTAGCCTTTGCCCTGCTTCATTTTTTACTACAAGGCCAAACTTGCCTGTTACTCCAAGTATCTCTCTCTCTCTCTCTTTTTTTTTTTTTTTTTACTTTACAGTACTGTATTGGTTTTGCCATACATCAACACGTGTACACCCGTGGTAGATTCATGTTGATGTATAGCTAAATTCAGGTATCTCTTGACTTCCTTTTTTTGCATTCCAGTTCTCTATAATGAAAAGAACATCTTTTTTGGGTATGAGTTCTAGAAGGTCTTGTAGGTAGAACTTCAACTTCAGCTTCTTCAGCATTACTGGTCGGGTCATAGACTTGGATTACTATGATTTTGAATGGTTTGCCTTGGAAACAAACAGAGATCATTCTGTCATTTGTGAGACTGCATCCAAGTACTGCATTTCTGACTCTCTTGTTGACCATGATGATTACTCCATTTCTTCTAAGGAATTCTTGCCCGCAGTAGTAGATATAATGATCGTCTGAGTTAAATTCACCCATTCCAGTCCATTTTAGTTCTCTGATTCCTAAAATGTTGATATTTATCTTGTCATCTCCTGTTTGACCACTTCCAATTTGCCTTGATTCATGGACCTAACATTCCAGGTTCCTATGCAGTATTGCTCTTTAGAGCATTGGATTTTATTTCCATTACCAGTCACGTCCACAACTGGGTACTGCTTTTGCTTTGGCTGCATCTCTTCATTCTTTCTGGAGTTATTTCCACACTAATCTCCAGTAACATATTGGGCAACTACCAACGTGGGGAGTTAATTTTTCAGTGTCCTATCTTTTTGCCTTTTCATACTGTTCATGGGGTTCTCAAGGCAAGAATACTTAAGTGGTTTGCCATTCCCTTCTCCAGTAGACCACGTTTTGTCAGAGCTCTCCCCCATGACCTGTCCATCTTGGGTGGCCCTACACAGTTCAGTTCAGTTCAGTTGCTCAGTCATGTCTGACTCTTTGTGACCCCATGAATCACAGCACACCAGGCCTCCCTGTCCATCACCAACTCCTGGAGTTCACTCAGATTCACATCCATCAAGTCAGTGATGCCATCCAGCCATCTCATCCTCTATTGTCCCCTTCTCCTCCTGCCCCCAATCCCTCCCACCATCAGAGTCTTTTCCAATGAGTCAACTCTTCGCATGAGGTGGCCAAAGTACTGGAGTTTCAGCATTAGCATCATTTCTTCCAAAGAAATCCCAGGACTGATCTCAATTTCATGGCTGCAGTCACCATCTGCAGTGATTTTGGAGCCCCCAAAAATAAATTTTGACAGTGTTTCCACTGTTTCCCCATCTATTTCCCATGAAGTGATGGGACCAGATGCCATGATCTTCGTTTTCTGAATGTTGAGCTTTAGGCCAACTTTTTCGCTCTCCTCTTTCACTTTCATCAAGAGACTTTTTAGCTCCTCTTAACTTTCTGCCATAAGGGTGGTGTCATCTGCATATATGAGATTATTGATATTTCTCCCAGCAATCTTGATTCCAGCTTGTGTTTCTTCCAGCCCAGCGTTTCTTGTGATGTACTCTGCATATAAGTTAAATAAGCAGGGTGACAGTATATAGCCTTGACGTACTCTTTTCCTATTTGGAACCAGTCTGTTGTTCCATGTCCAGTTCTAACTGTTGCTTCCTGACCTGCATACAGATTTCTCAAGAGGCAGGTCAGGTGGTCTGTATTCCCATCTCTCTCAGAATTTTCCACAGTTTATTGTGATCCACACAGTCAAAGGCTTTGGCATAGTCAATAAAGCAGAAAGCAAGTCTCATAATTTTCATTGAGTTAGACAAGACTGTGGTCCATGTAATCAGTTTGGTTAGTTTTCTGTGATTGTGGTTTTCATTCTGTCTGCCCTCTGAAGAATAATGATAAGAAGCTTATGGAAGCTTCCTGATGGGAGAGATTGACTGAGGGGGAAACTGGGTCTTGCTCTGATCGGCAGGGCCTGCTCAGTGATCTTTAATCCAATTTTCTATTGATGGGTGGGGCTATGTTCCCTCACTGTTGTTTGACTTGAGGCCAAACCATGGTGGAGGTAATGAAGATAATGACGACCTCCTTTAAAGGTCCCATGCATGAACTGCCACACTGGGTGCCCCTGACTCTACAGCAGGCCACTGCTGACCCACACCTTCACCAGAGACTCCTGGACACTCACGGGCAAGTCTGGGTCAGTCTCTTGTGAGGTCACTGCTCCTTTCTCCTGGGTCCTGGTGTACAAGGTTCTGTTTGTGCCCATCAAGAGTCTGTTTCCCCTGTCCTGTGTAAGTTCTGGCAGCTCTATGGTGGGGTTAATGGTGACCTCCTCCAGGAGGGCTTTGCCATACCCAGATCTGCTACACCCAGAGCCCCTGACCCTGCAGCAGTCCACTGCTGACCTGCATCTTCACAGGAGACACTCAAACACATTTCTGGCTCAGTCTGTGTGGGGTCTCTGGATCCTGGTGCACACAAGCTTTGTTTTGACCCTCTGAGTGTCTCTGGAGGGTAAAGGGTATGATTCTAAACATGATTTTGACCCTCCTATAGTCTTGTTGGGGCTTCTCCCTTGCCCTTGGACATGGGGTATCTTTTTCTGGTGGAATCCAACATTCTCCAGTCAATGGTTATTCAGCAGTGAGTTGTAGTTTTGAATTTCTCACAGGAGAAGATGAGCAAACGTCCTTCTACTCGGCCATATTATGCCACTAGACCATTCAGGTATGACCTAAATCAAATCCCTTATGATTATACAGTGGAAGTGAAAAATGGATTGAAGGGATTAGATTTGACAGAGTACCTGAAGAACTGTGGACAAAGGTTCATGACATTGGAGAAGAGGCAGTGATCAAGACCATCTGCAAGAAAAAGAAATTCAAAAAGGCAAAATGCTTGTCTGAGGAAGCCTTACAAATATCTGAGAAAAGAAGAGAAGCTAAAGGTAAAGGAGAAAATGAAAGACATACTCATTTGAATGCAGAATTCCAAAGAATAGCAAGGAGAGATAAGAAAGTCTTCTTCAATGATCAATGCAAAGAAATAGAGGAAAGTAAAACAATGGGAAAGACTAGAGATCTAGTCTTTTTAAGAAAATCAGAGATACCAAGGGAACATTTCATGCAAAGATGGGCACAATAATAGACAGAAATGGTATGGACCTAACAGAAGCAGATTTTAAGAAGAGGTGGGAACAAAACACAGAAAAACTATACAAAAAAGATATTCATGACCTGGGTAACGATGATGGTGTAATCACTCACCTACAGCCAGACATCCTGGAATGTAGAGTAAGTGAGCCTTAGGAAGCATCACTAGGAGCAAAGCTAGTGGAGGTGATGGAATTCTAGTTGAGCTATTTCAAATCCTAAGAGATGATGCTATGAAAGTGCTGCACTCAATATGCCAGGAAATATGGAAAAATCATCACTGGCCGCAGGACTGGAAAAGGTCAATTTTCATTACAATCCCAAAGAAAGGCACAATACCAAAGAATGCTCAAACTACTGCACAATTAAACTCTTCTCACACACTAGTAAAGAAATGCTCAAAATTCTCCAAGCCAGGCTTCAGCAATACATGAGCCGTGAACTTTCAGATCTTCAAGCTGGTTTTAGAAAAGGCAGAGGAACCAGAGATCAAATTGCCAGCATCCATTGGATCATTGAAAAAGCAAGAAAGTTCCAGAAAAAGATCTATTTCTGCTTTATTGACTACACCAAAGCCTTTGACTGTGTGAATCACAATAAACCGTGGAAAATTCTTAAAGAGATGGGAATACCAAATCACCCAACCAGCCTCTTGAGAAATCTATATGTAGGTCAGGAAGCAACAGTTAGAACTGGACATGAAACAGAAGACTGGTTCCAAATTAGCAAAGGAGTATATCAAGGCTGTATATTGTCTCCCTGCTTCTTTAACTTATATGCAGACTGTATCATGCAAAATGCCGGCTGGATGGAGCACTAGCTGGAATCAAGATTTCTGAGAGAAATATAAATAATCTCAGATATGCAGATGACACCACCCTATGGAAGAAAGCAAAGAAGAACTGAAGAGCCAATTGATGAAAGTGAAAGAAGAGAGTGAAAAAGTTGGCTTAAAATTCAACATTCAGAAAACTAAGATCATGGCATCTAGTCCCATCACTTCACGCAAATAGATGGGGAAACAGTGGAAAGAGTGGCAGGCTTTATTTGGGGGGCTCCAAAATCACTGCAGATAGTGACTGCAGCCATGAAATTAAAAGACACATTCTCTTTGGGAGAAAAGCTATGACCAACCTAGACAGCATAAAAAAAAAAAAAAACAGAGACATTACTTTGCCAACAAAGGTCCATCTAGTCAAGGCTATGGTTTTTCCAGTAGTCATATATGGATGTGAGACTTGGACTATAAAGAAAACTAAGTGTTGAAGAATTTACGCTTTTGAACTGTGGTGTTGGAGAAGACTTTGAGAGTCCCTTGGACTACAAGGAGATCCAACCAGTCCATCCTAAAGGAAATCAGTCCTGAATATTCATTGGAAGAACTGATGCTGAAGCTGAAACTCCAATACTTTGGCCACCTGATGCGAAGGGCTGATTCATTGGGAAAGACCCTGATGCTGGGAAAGATTGAAGGGAGGAAAAGGGGATGACAGAGGATGAGATGGTTGGATGGCATCACCGACTCAATGGATATGAGTTTTAGTGGACTCCAGGATTTGATGATAGACAGGGAGGCCTGGTGTGCTGCAGTCCATGGGGTCACAAAGAGTCGGACATGCCTGAGCAACTGAACTGAACCACACAATTGCACTTATCTCACATGCTAACAAAGTAATGCTCAAAATTCTCTAAGCCAGGCTTCAACAGTACTTGTACCATGAACTTCCAGATGTTTAAACTGAATTTAGAAAAGGCAGAGGAACCAGAGATCAAATTGCCAACATCGATTGGATCATCGAAAAAGCAAGAGAGTTCCAGAAAAACATCTACTTTTGGTTTATTGACTGTGCCAAAGCCTTTGACTGTGTGGATTACAACCAACAGGAAAATTCTTAAATAGACAGGAATACCAGACCACCTGACCTACCTCCTGAGATATCTGTATACAGATTTCAGTGACTGAACTGATTGAACTAGAAAAATTAATGATTTATTCATCAAGTTATTTGATTATCATCATAACAATGCTGTCAGTAGTATCACCATTTTATAAATGAGAAAATGGAAGCATCGAGAAACCAAGTAACTGGCCCTAGCACTCATGGCTATTAGAGAGTAAGACTAGGAATCAAATCCTGGGAGGCTGGCAGAAAAAGTAAATTGCAGTCTCTATCACAGTGTAAGTAACTCTCTTTTAAATATGCTTAGTTATTTAAGTTGTTTTTTTTTTTTTTAAGAGTTTCATAAGAATATAGTATGACAGTAGTACTGCTGGTCCCCGTGTGACATTCTGTTGGATTGTAGGGGTGAGAGTCTGAGAAACCAGAGGATAACTCTCATTTTTCATTTTGAGTAAATGGGAAGTGCTTTTATTAAACTGAGGAGAAATGTGCATTTGTTTTATTTTGCCTCTCGTTTTTCAAGAGAGGACTAAAGAGGCAAAGAGGTGAAGTAACTTGCCTGAGGTTACATAAGGAGATAATAGCAGAGATTCCAGCTTCATGAGACTAGATTCAAGGCTTAGCTCTATCAAAGTACTAACTGGAAGCCTTCTTATCTTTGGATCTCAGCTGTGTCATATGAGAATCGAAATTCTTATCTCTACCATGAGCCATATTGCACACGAAACTAATAGATGGTAAGTTTCAGGGGCCCTTAATTCCATACACTGATACAGTTAATTCATATGTGGGGACCTGAAAAATGGAGACTGCCCCAGTGGTCTGGTCCATTCACAAATCTAAACCTAAGTCAGCCTTCATTTACCAGAAATGCCTCACTGTCAAGGAAACCTAACACCAATCGTAATACTCCAACTCAGTTTTAGCTAGTTGAACTTACCCAAGAAAATAGGACCTGTTAGACTTACAAGGAAGTCCCCCACTTCTGAGCCAATCATGCCCTGTTTCTGCATTGCCTCTTTCTTTTTTTTTTTAATTATTTTTAAATTGGAGGATGACTGCTCTACAATGTTGTGTTGGTTTCTGCCATATGTCCACATGAATCAGCCACAGGTATATGAATGTCCCCTCCCTCTTGAGTCTCCCACCTGTCTCCCACCCCATCCCACCCCTCTAGGTTGTCACAGAGCAGGATTTGAGCTCCCTGCATCATATAGCAAATTTCTACTGGCTATCTATTTTTGCATATGGTAATAGACTTTCTTTAAAACATGCTCTTGCCCAAAATCCCCAGGAAAGAGTGCACCACTGCTTGTTAGGCACTGCACCCCACCAATCCATGGATGGTCTTCTTTTGAATAAAGGACATCAGACTCATCACTAACATTTTAGTTTTGTCCTCTGGCATGTGGATCTTCCAAGGCTCTGCCAACTAAAGAAGGTTGCTAGCTATCTAGCTCTACAAGGATTGAGCCATTATCCACTGCAGTCAGTTCCTTTAATACACCCTGAAAGGAGTTCATGGTGGAGATCAGAAACGAGGCACACTGTGCTCCAGCAAAACTGACAGAAAGTGAAAGTGAAAGTCACTCAATCGTGTCTGACTCTTTGTGACCCCATGGACTGTCCATGGAATTCTCTAGGCCAGAATACTGGAGTGGGTAGCCTTTCCCTTCTCTGGGAGATCTTCCCAACCCAGAGACCGAACCCAGGTCTCCTGCATTGCAGGCAGATTCTTTATCAACTGAGGCACAAAGACCTCTAAATATTTATTTTCAGGAGAAAATTTTTTATGAACCTGGATTCCTTCATCTTCTCATACTTAAAGAAGCCCTGAAATCATAAGATATCGAATCCCCGTGACTTGCAGCAAACTGAGATGTGTACTTGTTTGAATGTACTCCCTTCCCCCAAATCATATGTACACTGACCTTTCCCCTTACGTCTTCAGAGCAGTTTCTCAGAGCTCTGTATTCCAGGCTGTACTCCTCAATAAGATACTGAATAAACTCCATGCAAAGTTTTTATGTTGTGCTTCTTTAAAAAAAAAATTCAGCAGCTCTACACTTAATTTTGTATTCATATATTTTTTCATTTTTTCCTCCTAGAATTTGCCCAGAGACAGATAAGTGTCACACAAAGGTTGACTCTGCCCTGGATCTATTTTTACCTGAGAAGTTATGATGGCTTTGTTTATAAACCTAGGATAAAAAATCAAGATCTCCTATTATCCAAGCCCCAGATTTCCATTTCCGGGACAACAGTGGATGCCTCTCCTCTCCTTTCTATTGTCTGGACCTTCTCTCAGGATGATCCTTTCTTCTCAGCCTTCTCACTGCATCGCTAATATTCAGACACCCCATAAAACACACCTAGGTAGTGTTGTAGGCTATAAAAATAACTTTTCTTCTCTGCAAATATCTGCAGGTAGAATCAAAATATCCTTCTTTTAGTTGCATTTTCTTTCAAGATTTTTGTTTGTTTTGATGTGGGCTGTTTTTAAAGTCTTTGTTGAATTTGGTACAATATTGCTCCTGTTTTATGTTTTTGTTTTTTGGCCAAGAGGCTCCTGGCATCTTAGTTTCCCAACCAAGGATTGAACCTGCAACGACCTGAATCAGAAGGCCATATCTTAACCACTGGACTACCAAGGAAGTCCCTAGTTACATTTTCTTAATGTTTTGATGTTTGTCAAATCCAACAGGTGAAGTACAAGTAAATTCTCAGAGTTTTAACTCCCATCTTTCCTGAGAGCACTTGCTTTTTAAGAGAGACTGGTTATTAAGACAAAAGAATGGGTGATTATATAAAGGTAGAATTTGCAGCTGCTGGGCTGGCTCCTGACTTTTTACAAAGCCAGGTTCCTACTCTGGTCCTGTTTGGCATCTGAGGATGGTGGTTGTGCCCCCATGGAACCTGGCAGATATAATACGAGAAAGTGAGATCATAAGTTACTAAGACTGGTTTACTTCAAAAATTTCAATCCTGAGAAAATGTTTAGCCAAGGTTGTTAAAATGAAAAATGGAATTATAGGCTGTGTTAGTTTCATTTTTTTCAGGCTGCTTCAGATGAATTCAACTGCAGTTAAAATTTTATACCTTGAAAATATTTGCATATTTCACAAGTATAAATTCAGCTCTAGATGGCATAAAGCAGACTTTCCCGTTAATGAAGCATTTCAAATACATTTATCTTCTTCTCATAAAAGAAGGCAAAAAAAAAAAGTTGTTATTCAGTTTTAATCATCATCAAGGATGCTTGTCCAATAGTTTTTCACAGATAGTTAAAATCTCGTTTCCCATAATACACAATAGTCTTAAAGTATGTTAATTATTTATGTTAATTATTCCAATATGCTCATCTCCTAAATAATAATTTGCAAAGTATTAGCACACTCACTTTGGATTTCCTGCTCCATGTAAATTAGTCCATGAATGACTTAATTCCAACTCATTTAACTTTAAGGTGATACTTATAAAGAATGCTGAGAAGTTCTAAGAACAAAATTATTTTTCTAGGTCCTGATTTGGAGAAGATGGGTGTATAACTAACAAAAGCACAATGCAGACTTAAAATGGAGTGTGAATGGAGCTCGTGCTGTGGTGCTTGCTGATTTTTCAATGCCCCAGAAAAATAGCCTTGTCATCATCTGAGCTTCTCTCATTCTTAACTCTCACATCTTGGGGGGCAGAGGCAAACTTCCCCGTGGCCCCTGATCTTTCCCAATGCTATCTCCAGGCCCTCCTAAACAAAACAACAACAAAAAATCCCTATGCATAGCTGGGTAGATTTTTGCTTCAGTTTCAGCCCCAAACCATCTGGCTGGAAGTCTGACCAGAATACAAACAAGAAACCTTTTCAAGCCAATCAAGCTGTGATATGCAAATGAACTCTGGTGTCCAGAGATTTCACTACCAGTTCCCTAATTGGGGAAGTCATCACTTCCAAATCCCCACCCCCTAGCAGCATGTAACCTCAGTGGTGAAAGATATGACTCTCTCTCTCCTGCAATCCAAGCACCACTAATGACCAAACTGGTCTTTGAAAAATGTAAACCTGATCCTATTATTTATCTTTTTAAAACCTTGCTTTCTTCCTAGAACAAAATTTAAATACCTAGGCTGTCTCCTGAGTCCCTCCTTTAATGAGGCCTCTCCAGTTCCCACCTCATCTCATTCTCCATTCTTCCTTGCTCGCCATATCCCAGCTTCCACAGCCTCCTCCTCTTCCATGGATCCCAGCTCTCTCTTTCCCAGAAGTCTTTGCATTTACGCTTCCTGCATCAGGAATCCTCTTTCCTGGCACTGTGCAGGTGTATATGCCCTGTCAGCCTGTCGAGCCTAGCTTTCTCTCTCCAGTTAATTTCCCTATCATCATTTTCTTTCCTCACCCTGCTCCCCACCTCAGTTTGTGCTGTGTTACAAACCAGTATCCTCTTATGTGATTGTTCATATTTTATTGTCCATCCCCATTTAGGATAACATAAGCAATTTGTTGGTACCTGTAACAGTTGCAGGCACAATGTAAGTGTTCAGAATTTCTGTTGAATCAATTAATGAAACAACATTTACAAATGGAGAAAGGGAAAGGAAAGAAGAAAGGTGTCAATGAGTGACATGGTGAAAATTAGCATCATACCAAGAAAACTGTAATAAGGACATGGCAAGAAGTTCATTAGGAAACATACATGACTATTGTCAACTTAAAAAATACATAATGTAAGAGTTGTGAGTTTTGGTTTTATTCAGGGACCTTACTGAAAACTGTTAGGAACAAACTGAAGCCAGGACAGGCTCTAAGGGGCAGGCTAGGCCTGAGAAAAGCTGAGGCTCTGGGAACTCCCACAGGCAGTGTAGCTCAACCAGTCAGAAAAATCCCCGTAGCCCCCGCCCGCACCAGACCCGAGCCAATCCAGATAGGGATGCAAGGTTTAAAAGTCCCGCTTGCGTGTACGGTTTAACCAATCAACTATGCTGTTACAGAAACAAAGAGCCGTCTGTATAAAAGTATATGTGATTCAGAGCTCGGGGCCTTTGTCGGATTCCACTGTGCTGGATAAAACATGGGCCCTGGCTCGAGCTAGTAATAAACCCCTTTATGCTTTTGCATTGCTGTGGACGTCTTATTCTCTCAGTTTTGGGGACTCGGACTCTGGGCACAACAAAAACTATAGCCTGCGAAACAGTCTTTCAAGTAGCTTTGAGGGACTGCTCCAAAGAGGTAGGAGAGGACCCAGAATAGATAGGAAATTTTTTTTTTTTACAGGAAATGCATAGTCAAAGGTGTATCTTGATAAAAGACTAATGCTAATCATAGAGAATTGGAATTCTCTGGTGGCTCAGACGGTAAAGTGTCTGCCTGCAATGCTGGAGACCCAGGTTCTATCTGTGGGTCGGGAAAATCCCCTGGAGAAGGAAATGGCAACCCACTCCAGTATTCTTGCCTGGGAAATCCCATGGACAGAGGAACCTGGTGGGCTACAGTCCATGGGGTCGCAAAGAGTGAGACATGACTGAGCAACTTCACTTTCACTTTCAATCATAAAGAACAGAGATATCAACTTGATGATTTTCAGTTCAGTTCAGTCGCTGAGTCGTGTCTGACTCTTTGTGACTCCATGAATCGCAGCACACCAGGCCTCCCAGTCCATCACTGACTCCCGGAGTTCACTCAAACTCATGTCCATCGAGTCGGTGATGCCATCCAGCCATCTCATCCTCTGTTGTCCCCTTCTCCTCCTGCCTCCAATCCCTCCCAGCATCAGAGTCTTTTCCAGTGAGTCAACTCTTCGCATGATGCGGCCAAAGGACTGGAGTTTCAGCTTTAGCATCATTCCTTCCAAAGAACACCCAGGACTGATCTCCTTCAGAATGGACTGGTTGGATCTCCTTGCAGTCCAAGGGACTCTCAAGAGTCTTCTCCAACACCACAGTTCAAAAGCATCAATTCTTTGGCACTCAGCCTTCTTCACAGTCCAACTCTCACATCCATACATGAATGACCACAGGAAAAATCATAGCCTTGACTAGATGGACCTTTGTTGACAAAGTTTTTAGTGCTTTTCTAATATGAGAAAATGCAAGAATCTGGAGTCATTGAGATTCTTCTTGAGGAATGTATCTTAACTAATAGGGGCCTGATCATCCAAAACACAGAATACAATATCCTTTTATTTTCCCATCCTGAATCCCCCTCAGGGCACCCTGTCTATGGGTGACTGAAGTGGGTTGGGATTTAGCCTTTGTATAACTGGATGATGGTCTGCCTTCTTTGTTCCTTTTTAAAAAAATACCTTAATAACAGAAGTATTCCTTTTTTATGTTTATCATGTTATTATATTCATTTTTTCTGAGCAATCTATTTGAGAAAATAAAGTGGACTTGAAGATGGGTTCTCTGCAATGTTTTTCTAATAAATAAATGATTGTATAACTTGACCAATTTGAATCTTAAAATATTATAAATGTATTCATCTCTTTGTCCTTTCCTGTTTCTGAACAATACAATTTTGATCCAAGACTTAAATACCACATTCATTTATTTCAATTGTGTGTGATGGGATGCTGCATGCACTGTTGTATTTTCCTTAGTTTTGACTTTTAACAAAGTTCAGTGCCATAATTCATGTTCAGAGGAAGAAAACAAAACTGAAATTACATTTCAGTTTTGTTTTGTTTCCCCCAAACTTGTCTCCTTTTTAAAGGAACTCAGTCAAATAGGCCTTATATTACTTATGATACATGCCAAGCTGAGACACAGAGAGACATCCAAATCCAGCTGCTCAAATAAGATAGATTTTTGTTCTTCTTTTATGTCATGGTCCAGAAGTAAGGGGTTCAGGCTTGAAAAGGAAGTTCTGAAATTCCCAACACAGCCAAAGCAATTTCTCCAGCTCTTCTCATCATGAAGCCTGCATCAAAGATAGGTTGTTCCAGACTGAGTTAAACAGGCAAGGAACCAAGTGAACAATAGTATATTATATATCTAAAAGTTGCTGAGAGTATATCTGGAAAGATCTCAACACAGAGAAAACAAATTTATAAATGTGTAGCGATAGATATTAACTAATTGTGACAGCCATTTTCCAATATAAACATAAATCCAATCATTCGTTGTGTACCTTAAACGTATTCAACGTGAAATGTAAATTATATTACAATAAAATGGGGGAGGGGGAGACTGGCAATAGGGGAGAGAGACTGAAGATGAGAAACACTGGGGTGAGTTAGTGGCATAGTACTGGAGGGCTAGGTGAAGTGGGAAGGTTAATCAATGTGAACAGATCATCTGTATTTGTGATTGATGCTTCATAGAGTTAGGCTCCTGCCCTTCCACAGAGGCTGGGAGAGAGGGACACAGTCTTTCTTCAAGGTTACATTTCTAAGGGATGGTTCTTGGGACATTTCTTGGGCTTTGAAATTGCCAAGAGACTAGAAGAAGACTTCAATAGCTTCCTTCCTTCCTTCGTTTCTATTTGGTTGTGCTGGATGTTCGTTGCTGCGAGGAGGTTTTCTCTAGCTGCAGAAAGGGGGGACTTCCCTGTGGTGTGCAGGCTTCTCATTGTGGAGGCTTCTCTCGTTGCAGAGCATGGGCTCCAGAACATGTGGGCTTCAGTACTTGTGGCACAGGAACTTAGTTGCTCCATGGCGTGTGGGATCTTCCTGGACAAGGGGTCGAACCTGTGTCCCCTGCATTGGCAGGTGGATACTTAATCCCTGGACTACTAGGGAAGTTCCAAAGATTCACATTTCAAAGGGACAAAGAAGGAATTTACAAGTTTTCTAAAGTAAATGCTTCATATAGTTTATCTTCCACCATGGGAAGAGCATGTCGCTTCCCAAGCCTTCCATGTGCTAGCCACCTCTCGTTCCTCATGTCTAACCTGTGTGATGGCACTGAGATAGTGGATTGATGTAATGTTCTGTGGACTTCTGTCTGAATCTCTCCAAATTATATGATGACAGAGGGCAGGAGAATTAACACAACCCTGAAGTAAAAACATAAATGAATGCCTTTGTGCCAGTCATGTAAATGCAACCTGTTTCTGATCCCCTTATCTGGCCAGAATAGAAAGGAGCGCACTCACTAAATCAACACCTGCATACCGTGGGAACACAAGGCTTTATAAATCTGCTGTAGCAATGACACTGCCTTGAGCACAGGAGCTGTGAACAGGGCTGTTACCTGTTGGGGCTTGCAGAGGTCTATACTCCAGTCATTCTCCAGGATCCATTGTTGATGTTCAGTCACTAAGTCGTCCAAATCTTTGTGACACCATGGGCTACAGCATGCCATGCTTTCACCATCTCCTGGAGTTGAACTCAGTCAGTGAGCTCGTTCTGCCATCCAACCATCTCATCCTCTGTCGCCCCCTTCTCTTGCATTCAAACTTCCTCAACATCAGGGTCTTTTCCAATGAGTCGGTCCTTTGCGTCAGGTGGCCAAAGTATTCTAATACTGATGCTTCAGCATCAGTCCTTCCAGGAGTGATTTCCTTTAGGATTGACTGGTTGGATCAATGCATTTCTGCAAGAGCTAGGTTGGCAAATTAGGCACAGATGGGAGAGGGACCACCCCAACACCCTTTAGGTTTTTAATACGTTAACCTCTGACAATCTGAGCATAATATGAAGAAGAAAATGACTTACAACAATTATAGGAAAAAGAACAAATTGCTGACTCACTTATCAGGGACATAGCATAATCTAGGCAAAAAGATACAGGTCATACCTGAGGAATAGTTATTGTTTATCTTGAAAACATTTATGTAATAGTTTGTATCTGCTTGGCTTTATAGAAGGGGGAGAGTTCTTTCTGTCCTTGAAACCTCTTAGTAGATTGCCTGTAAGATGTATCACATTCCAGTTTAATGCCCATTCAGTAATAAAACTGAATTCTTTTTCTAAAAAAAAAAAAAAAAGAGAGAGATACAGGTCAAAAAGACCAAAGTTGGAGTGTTTTAGCCACATGGCCTGATTACTCTCTGCATGACCTATCACAAATTGTTCAACTCTCTAAGTCTCAAATTCTTTACCTGTACATAGGCTTAGTAATATTTTCCTTCAATCTGTTTAGTAGGAAAGACTATTAAGTAAACAGATGAATATAGACTGTTTCTTTAATAGTGATAGTTATTTGGTGCTGTAGAAGAATGCTGGGCAGGCTAGCACATACCTGAAAAAGAAATGTAAGGCAGACAGAGCAGGAACTGAGACACCTGGGTTATTCATTCTTTAAAATCTGGATTTCAGTTCTCAACCTTCTAGGCCTGACAGATCACATTAGATATTTCATCTATCAACAGAAGGATAAAGCAGTATGTTTCTAATAAAGAAAGTGAAAGAAAATTTTAATTCTGAAAGAGATCAAAATAAGACCAGGGAACACAGAATATGAAATCTGTTTTGAACTCGGTTCCTGTAAATATTGGTTCCAAGATGAAACAGAGAGTTTGATATATTCTTAGTGGAGTTCGACAGAGAATTGCTTTGCTACTTTGAGATGAGCTTTAGTAGTCTCAGTGGATTATTCCTAAACAAAATCATATTTCAGTTGTGATACAAGAGAAGGACAATAAGAGGAGGATTGAGCAGGGGGGTGGGGGGAGGGGGCACTTTAGAATCCCATTTAGACCAGTAACTCAAGATGCTACAAAAGTAAGAATCTCTAGCCAAGAATCACTGTTGTTGTTGTTCAGTCTCTAAGTCATGTCCAACTCTTTGTGACCCCATGGACTGCTGCACTCCAGGCTTCCCTGTCCCTCACCATCTCCCACAGTTTGCCCAAGTTCATGTCCATTGCATCAGCAATGCCATCCAGCCATCTCATCCTCTGACACCCTCTTCTCCTTCTGCCCTCAATCTTTCCCAGCATCAGGGACTTTTCCAATGAGTTGGCTGTTCACAATAGGTGACCAAAATACTGGAGCTTGAGTCAGCATCAGTCCTTCCAATGAGTATTCAGGGTTGATTTCCCTTAATATTTGACAGGTTTGATCCCTTTACAGTCCAAAGGACTCTCAGGAGTTTTCTCCAGCACCACAGTTAGAAAGCATCAATTCTTTGGTGCTCAGCCTTCTTTACGGTCCAGCTCCCACATCTGTATGTGACTACTAGAAAAACTATTAGTTCAGTTCAGTTCAGTCACTCATTCATGTCCTACTCTTTGTGACCCCATGAATCGCAGCACTCTAGGCCTCCCTGTCCATCACCATCTCCCAGAGTTCACACAAACTCACGTCCATCATGTCGGTGATGCCATCCAGCCATCTCATCCTCGGTCATCCCCTTCTCCTCCTGCCCCCAATCCCTCCCAGCATCAGAGTCTTTTCCAATGAGTCAACTCTTCGCATGAGGTGGCCAAAGTACTGGAGTTTCAGCTTTAGCATCATTCCTTCCAAAGAAATCCCAGGGCTGATCTCCTTTAGAATGGACTGGTTGGATCTCCTTGCAGTCCAAGGGACTCTCAAGAGTCTTCTCCAATACCACAGTTCAAAAGCATCAATTCTTCGGTGCTCAGCTTTCTTCACAGTCCAACTCTCACACCCATACATGACTACCGGAAAAATCATAGCCTTGACTAGATGGACTTTGTTGGCAAAGTAATGTCTCTGCTATTGAATATGCTATCTAGGTTGGTCATAACTTTCCTTCCAAGGAGTAAGCATCTGTTAACTTCATGGCTGCAGTCACCATCTGCAGTGATTTTGGAGCCCAAAAAATAAAGTTTGCCATTGTTTGCACGGTTTCCCCATCTATTTCCCATGAAGTGATGGGACCAGATGCCATGATCTTCATTTTCTGAATGCTGAGCTTTAAGCCAACTTTTTCACTCTCCTCTTTCACTTTCATCAAGAGGCTTTTTAGCTCCTCTTCACTTTCTGCCATATGGTCGTGTCATCTGCATATCTGAGGTATTCATATTCATCCCAGCAATCTTGATTCCAGCTTGTGCTTCCTCCAGCCCAGCATTTCTCATGATGTACTCTGCACAGAAGTTAAATAAGCAGGGTGACAATATACAGCCTTGATGTTCTCCTTTTCCTATTTGGAACCAGTCTGTTGTTCCATGTCCAGTTCTAACTGTTGCTTCCTGACCTGCATATAGATTTCTCAAGAGGCAGGTTGGGTGGTCTGGTATTCCCATCTCTTTCAGAATTTTCCACAGTTTACTGTGATCCACACAGTCAAAGTCTTTGGCATAGTCAATAAAGCAGAAATAGATGCTTTTCTGGAAACTCTCTTGCTTTTTCCATGATCCAGAGGATGTTGGCAATTTGATCTCTGGTTCCTCTGCCTTTTCTAAAACCAGCTTGCACATCTGGAAGTTCATGGTTCACACATTGCTGAAGCCTGGCTTGGAGAATTTTGAGCATTACTTTACTAGCGTGTGAGATGAGTGCAATTGTGTGGTAGTTTGAGCATTCTTTGGCATTGCCTTTCTTTGGGACTGGAATGAAAACTGACCTTTTCCATTCCTGTGGCCACTGCTGAGTTTTCCAAACTTGCTGGCATATTGAGTGCAGCACTTTCACAGCATCATCTTTCAGGATTTGAATAGCTCAACTGAAATTCCATCACCTCCACTGATTTGACTATATGAACCTTTGTTGGAGAAGTGATATCTCTGCTTTCTAAAAAGATGTCTAGGTTGGTCGTAGCTTTTCTTTCACTGAGCAAGCATCTTAATTTCATGGCCGCAATCACCATCTGAAGTGATTTTGAAGCCCAAGAAAATAAAATCTGTCACTGTTTCCACTTTTTCTCCATCTATTTGTCATGAAGTGACAGGACTGGATGCCACAATCTTCATTTTTTGAATGCTGAGTTTTAAGCCAGCTTTTTCACTCTCCTTTTTCACCTTCATTCAGAGGCTCTTTAGTTCCTCTTCACTTTCTGCCATAAGGGTGGTGTCATCTGCATATCTGAGGTTACTGATATTTCTCCTGGCAATCTTGATTCAGCTTGTGTGTCATCCAGTCCAGCATTTTGCATCATATTCTCTGCATATAAGTTAAATAAGCTGGGTGACAATATGCAGCTTAATACATACTCCTTTAGCAATTTTGAACCAGTCTGTTGTTCCATGTTTGGTTCATTATCCTCCCCTTTATCCAACAAATAAGGGGTTAATGCAGGGGAGCTCTGATCCTAATTATCATTACTGTAATTTTCTTCTTTACTACCCATCCTCCCATCCTGTGTACGTGTGTGCTCAGCCATGTCCAGCTCTTTGGACCCCATGGTCTGTAGTCTTCCAGGCTGCTCTGGCCATGGAATTTTCCAGGCAAGAAATACTGGAGATTGCCATTTCCTTCTCCAGAGAATCTTCCTGACCCTGGGATTGAACCCATGCCTCTTGCATCTCCTGCATTGGCAGGTGGATTCAGCGCCACCGGGGAAGCCCTGTGATTAAGCAGACTACCACTAAAGCAAGACAAAGTAACTCTCCTCATGAAGGTCCTTTAACTCTCCCCCAACTTAACTGTAATATTTCTGCAAGGGTCTACTGAATATGTTGGTTTAAAGACAGAGAGGCATACATCCCCCATAGAGAAACCAGAGTACTATAAGCTCAAGGGCAATAGCAGTGCATAAGCAGGGGATCTACCTAAAACTGAAAGAATAGCAATGTGTTTGGACCATAGATTGTATGTAAGGCACCAGAAGGTGATGGCTAGAGCGGCAAAGAAGTGAGACTGTTGCACAGGGAATCTGGTGCCATTTTCCTTGCTTTACAACCCCAACTTCTCTGTGTGAGCTTGAGCACGTTATTCAACCTTCTCTGCCTTAGTTTACTCATTTAAAAAATGGGAGTAGTATCTTCTCACTAAGGTTATTAAGAGAATTAATGGGTGGAATGTGCTTCGAAAAGTGCCTGATTACAGGGAATGTTCAGTAAAAGGAAGCTGGTATTATTGGTGAAAAGTGGTGACATACTGTGTTTAAAAGGAGTCCTATGGCTGGTTCCATGGGCAAATGTTTGCATTTTAGTGACTAAATTTAACTACCTTTGATGTCATCAAAGTATAAAGGGTGTGTACTGCAAACTATTCCAAAATGATCCATGACTCTTTTGAACAGAGGGTGGGAGGCTCTGCTGAGTCACAGGAAATACAGCGGATGAAGGCCCTAGAAAAGAAGTTCATTAGCAACCAGCTGGCCTAGACTCAGTACAGGCCAGCTTATTTATCCTTTATGCTTCATGCCACAGTATGACACTGTTTGCAAAGCTCAGAAGTAGAATTTCTTCATTTTCGAATGCAGATCCCCCAGAACAATGTCTGTTTAGGTTACAATCCAATCCATACATACATTTTTCTGCTTAGAAGATAAATTTAAAGTTTTTAGACAGCATTGGTGGTTTAATAGGAAGGAAATTTGGCCAGTTGGTACAGACTGATGAATATTAGTCTAGAAAGGTAGATAAGTACACTTTTCTCAGTAGCACTTGATTCTTTTAAACCCCAAAATAAACCAGTGGCAAGAATTTCATATTAAAATGTTTTTAGTGTTAGAACTTGAATCTGTGAATGGTAGTCAGGGCTTTTTGGGAAATGAATGTATAAGGTAGTAGGGGGAGGTAGGATCGAGATGCAAGATCGTGAGCTTGCCTCCTCCCACTGACACACCAAAAAACTGCAACTACATGTAGAATAACTCTGAGAATGATCTGAAGACTAGCAGAAGAGCTCTTCCATAATTAAGAATATAAAGAAAACACACACACACTGAGACAGGTTGAAGGGGATGAGCAGTGGTCTAGTCTGGACTCAGTCCCCTCAAGAGGTGATCCCAAAGAGGAGGGCAATATTACAAACTCAGAGGTCCTCCATGAAGAGCAAGCATTTGAGCCCCACATTTGGCATCTCACCCCTGGGGATGGGCAATGGGAAGGTGACCCCCTTATTTAGTCTTGAAAACCAAGGGAGGTTACTATCAGAAGAGCAGGAGGATGTGAGGAAACAACGGGCATGTGTACAAACTAATTAGCTCTGAGTCCCAGCACAGACACAACAGACTAAAAAGTGATGGGTTCTCTACCTGTTCTGTCGAGGTCACCCAAGCATGACATCCAGGTTACACCTGGCTCCAGACCCCACACCTGGCTCCAGACCCCCGTGATCTCCTCCAAGGCTGTGGATTCTGATGAGCCTCAGAAAAAGACCCGGTTCACACTCTAGATACTCTCAATCCAGCAACCACCAAAGTGGTGTCTCAATGCATCCAGAAGAAACCCCAGCATACATCAGACTTCAGTTCCAGTCCCTTCCACCCCCCCAAGGCAGCAGCTTTCAACATGCCACAGGAGAGACCTCAGCCTCAAATGACTCCAGCTCTAGCCCTCCTGCCAAGACCATAGCTCCCAGTGCATCCTTGGAGAAGCCCCAGCTGGCACAGGGACCTGGCTCTGGCACCCCACTTAGGCAGTGGCTACACATCCCAGGAGAACCCCTGGCCCATACCAGGCTTCACCTCCAGCACCCCACCTCCACCCTGAGATAGAAGCCCCAGTGTGCACTGGGAGAAACATCAGAACACCCCACCCCACCGAAAAAGCTCTGGGTCAGGCTTACTTCAGCTCCAGCCCTGCTTCTAGAACCATCAGGCACAAGCAGTCTGCAGAGAAGTGCTCTGCAGAAGTAGATGACTTCAAGAGTAGGAGAGGTAACTGTTTCACCTGCCTGTGTTTCACTTCCACACAGGAAGTGAAACAAAATGAAAATACAAAGCAATATGAACATACAAAGGAAAGAACAAGATAAAAACTAACCAAAAAAGCCCTAATGAAATAGAGATAGGTAATGATAGAGAGTTCAAAGGAAGAGTCATAAAAATACTCACCGACCTTGGGAGAAGGATAGAGGAACACAGTGAAGATGTCAACAATAAATTAGAAAATATAAAAAAGAACCAATTACAGCTGAAAGAATAACTGAAATGAAAAACACTAGAGGGAATCAAAAATTAAGTGATATGGAACAATGCATAAGCAACTTAGAAGACAGAAGAGTAGAAATCACAGGACTAGAACAGCAAAGATAAAAGAGAATTTTTTACAAAATTAATATAGTTTAAGGGACCTCTGGGACCATATCATGTACCTATCATCCTCAAACTATTCCCAAAAATTGCTGAGGAAGGAATAGTTCTGTATCTGTACTCACTCTACAAGGCAAGCATCACCTGGATAGTAAATCCATACATTGAAACCACAGCAAAAGAACAATAGGCCAAATATCACTGATGAACATAGATATAAAAATCCTCAGCAAAACATTAGCAAACCATACTGAGTAACAGATTAAAAGGATTATTCATCATGATCAAGTGGATTTATTCCAGATATGCAGTTATGATTCGATATCCACAAGTCAATCAATGTGATAAACTATGTTAACAAAACAGAAGATAAAAATTACATGATATTTTCAATAGGTGCAAAAAAATTGATAAAATTCAGCATCCTTTCATGATAAAAGCTCTCAACAAAGTTGGGATAGAGGGAATATAATTCAACATAATAAAGGCCATTTATGAAAAACCAGCTAGCATCATAATCAATGCTGAAAGGCTGAAAGCATTTCCTTTAAGATGAAAACCGAGTCAAAGTCAACTGCCACCACTTTTAATCAACAGTATCAGAAGTCTTAGCCTCATCATTCAGACAGGAAAAAAAGAAATAAAATAATTAATGTTGAAAGGCTAAAGATTAAGATTAACACCAAGTCAAGCTTGCCCACTCTTACCATGTGTTTGTCTTTTTCCCCCTATTTTCTTCCTGCAATTGATTTCTAGTTTAATACTGTTGTGTTTGGAAAAGATAAAAGGCATTCAGATTGGAAAGGGAGACATAAACCTGTCACTATTTGCACAAGGCATGATACTATATATAGAAATCCTAAAGACACCACTAAAAATTGCTAGAACTAATAAATGAAACAAGATATGAAGTTAATACACAAAAATCTTGCATTGATATAAACTAATAATGATCTACCAGAAAGAGAAATCAACAGAACAATCTCATTTCCAACTGCATCGAAAATAAGAAAATACCTAAGAAGAAATTTAACTAAGCAAGTGAAAGATCTGTACTCTGAAATTTCTAAGATACTGGTCCCTAACCTTTCTGGCATCAGGAGCTGGTTTTGTGGAAAAAAAATTTTCCATGAACCAGGGATGGTGGGGGGGGGAAAGTTTTAGGATGATTCAAGTTGTTGCATTTATTGTGCACTTTAACTATTATTACATCAGTTTCACCTCAGATCATCAGACATTAGATTCCAGAGGTTGGGGACCCCTGCTCTAAGATATTGATGAAAGAAATAGAAGATAATACAGATAAGTAGAGAGATACTTCTTCTTCATGGGTTAGAAGAATTAACATTGTTAAAATGTTCATACTACCCAATGCAATCTCTATCAAAATAGGAAGTGCATTTTTTACAGAAGAAGAAATATAATCCTAAAATTTGTATGGAATTACAAAAGATCCAAAATGTCCAGAGCAATCCTGAGAAAGAGGAGTGAAGTGGGAAGTATGCTACCTGACTTCAAATTATACCCCAAAGCTCTAGTAATCAAAACAGTATGGCACTGGCACAAAAGCAGACATGCAGATCAGAGTAGAGAACCCAGAAACAAACCCACATACATATGGTCAATTAATCTGTGACAGTGGAGACAATAATATTTGGTGAAGAAAAGAGTTTTTTTTAATAAATGATATTGGAAAAAAATGAAACTAGACCATTTCTCACACCATATACAAAAATAAACTCAAAATAGATGAAAGGCCTAAATGTCAGACCTGAAACCATAAAAATCCCAGAAGAAAACATAGGCAGTACACTCTTTGATATAGGTATTAAGAATATTTATCTGGATCTTTATATTCAGGCAAGGAAAACAAAGCCAAAACTAAACAAATTGAACCACATCATTTTATTTTGTTGATGTGAGTGAAAAGGAGTAAAAGAAGGAAAACTTCTAATCTAAAAACATCCACTTTAGGAACTTGGATAAACACAGCTGAAAGAGAAGACTTGCTAAAGTACAACTTCCACAAATTGCCAATTTTTTTTAATTGCCAAACAAATATTTTAACACTAAAGAAAGTTTCTAAAATAAAAATCATATTTATCACTCATTACTTTCCATATTTTACTTAATTGTTGTCAAGACCTGTGCAGGCCTTGCACCATCCCAGCTATTCAACGGCCTTGACTCATGCCTTCCAGTTGGCAATTTCTTGAATTCCACAGTCCTGAACTGAACTGAACTGAACAGAAGACTGAAAAGCTATCAAGGGTTTTCAAAGTCCTAGACAGAAGGATTTAGAGGATCTTCTACTGCTCTATACTTGAGCATTCTGCAGCTCTTTGTGTTCTACAATCCCAGTAGTCCACAATTTCTAGAAATTAACTCCATTCGAAAAGAGACCCAGATTTCCTTCTGGTCTGACCCCTACTCCCATCCACAACTCTCTACCTCTGCTGTCGTCTTTTGGATATCTACAATTTCACAACACTTGCCGGGCATTGACCCCAGAAGGAGCTCTGTTCACCATCTGAGCCAGCAGACTAGAGTTTGTTCTTCTAAACTCCATCCAACTAAGGGCCAGGCTCAAGTTTCAAACTCCTTTGACTTTTCTCTGGTTAATAAAATAAGAACATTTTTCCTTCTGTCTCTGACTCTCCATCTTTAATTCACACTTTTCAATTTGTTTTTTATTTGGAGGAATATTGCTTTACAGTGTTGTAATGGTCTCTGCCATACAACACAAATCAACCAGAATTTTACATATATCACTTCCCTCTTGAGCCTACCTCTCCTCCCTGAATCCTACCCCCTAAGTCATCAAGAAGTGCCAGGCTGAGCTCCGCATGTTATACAGCAACTTCTCACCAGCTGTCTATTTCACACATGAAGTGAAGTGAAGTGGAAGTCACTCAGTCGTGTCTGACACTTTGCAACCCCATGGACTATATAGTGTAATCCCATGTCCCCAAGGACATGATGGTGTATGTATGTCTGTGTTGCCTTCTCCATTCATCCCACTCTCTCCTTCCCCTACCGTGTCCCCAAGTCCATTCTCTGTATCTGCATTTCCTTTCCTTCCCTGCAAATAAGCTCATCGATACCACATTTCTAGAGTCCATATATATGCATTAATATACAATATTTATTTTTCTCTTTCTGGCTTATGTCACTCTGTATTAGAGCCTCTAGGTTCATCAACCTCACTATTTACTTGAAATTTTTAAAGCCAAGTGCTCTTCTCCATCATTCAGTTAAAATGTCCTTCTGTTGGGAAGCCTGTGCAGCATCAGATGGGCATACTGCTATAGCCCCTGGGTCTGATCTTGTGAATAGCTGTTCTCTTGCAGAGGATTTGGTAGGTGGTTAGCTTTTTATGCCTTCTTTTTTTTTTTATCTCAATCCTCTTGCAATCTCTGTGTGCATGTAACTGGCTCTGCATACTCATTTACATTGTCTCTCATATGGGAGTCATATTTTACAATTATAACCATAATGGGTTAATCATACTATATCATTTTATGATTTAGCATAATTTCTAGAAGTCTACATTGCTCATATTCTTCATAATGGTTCACTTTGGTGGTTGCATAATATTCTGTCCAATGAAAATAATAATTTATATGACAATTTCCCTATTGTTAAGTCATAAGTTGTCCCATCTTTTTGTGAGGCTAAAAATGTAATGGTTTAGAGAATAAAATCCACAGTCTGATATCTTCTGCACTGTAACAAATTTCTTAAGCATTCTGTACCTCAGTTTCCTTATCTAGGAGATAAAAAGAGAGCATGTAAGGATTAAACAAGCTTGTGAAGGATCTAAAACATGTCTGGCACAGTATAAGTACAACATAAGTGCTGGATGTTATGAGTATTATTTAGCTTTCATTACATAGAAAATATTTAATGAACATTTCTATAAATGTTTTGCTGTTTATTTTCTTAAGAATACATACTACAAATTTCATTTGCTCAATCAAGGTGAGACAAATTTTGTGACTTTTGTTGCTTCCCATAAAAGCTATTCTAATTCCCAATGTCATAAAAAAATATTAATATACTAGTTTAAAATATGTGTTAGATTTTTCTGTTACTATTTTTGCTATGATACTGATTCATTAAAAGTGAAATAAATTTTTATTTCTTTGATGATTAGCAAGAAATCTAACATGTTCATTACATGATTAATCTCAACATGTTTGCTACATGATTAACCATGTTTTTCTCTACTTAATCCCATGTAAACTCTTCTGTAATATTCTGAACCATTGCATAATCAATGCATCCCACATTTGATACTGCTGCTAAGTCACTTCAGCCATATCTGACTCTGTGCAACCCCATAGAAGGCAGCCCACCAAGCTCCCCTGTTCCTGGGATTCTCCAGGCAAGAGTACTAGAGTGGGGTGCCATTGCCTTCTCCAATGCATGAAAGTGAAAAGTGAAAGTGAAGTTGCTCAGTTGTGTCCGACTCTTAGCAACCCCATGGACTGCAGCCTACCAGGCTCCTCCATCCAGGGGATTTTCCAGGCCAGAGTACTGGAGTGGGGTGCCATTGCCTTCTCCGCCCACATCTGATAAGATGGAAGTAAATTTACAATTTAGGAAACATGATGAGATTGGCAAACTCATTAAAAACAGTAGATTTTTCTTGATCTCTAGGATAGAATTATAGGATACAAATTTTAAGAAGCTCATTGTGAGTTAGCACATATATAATAACTCAGTGCTTTCCTTTGACTCAGTTAAACTTAAGCCAGTCACTTGATAGATCAGTTAGTTGCCTCTGCTAAAAAGAACAGGATGATTTGGAAAGAATGTTATGTTCCCTTTATTATTAACATATGAATTATTTGTAACATTTTATGCCCTGATTCTAAAATCTGTTTAAAACTTCAAGTTAATTTTCATAATAATGACTCATGAGGATCGTTTTGATGGTGATGATGATGAAAGGTGAAAGTGAAAGTCGTTCAGTTGTGTCCGACTCTTTGCAACCCCATGGACTATACAGTCCATGGAATTCTCCAGGCCAGAATACTAGAGTGGGTAGCCTTTCTCTTCTCCAGGGGATCTTTCCAATCCAGGGATCAAACCCAGGTCTTCTGCATTGCAGGCAGATTCTTTACCAGCTGAGCCACAAGGGAAGCCCAAGAATACTGGAGTGGGTATCCTATCCCTTCTCCAGTGGGTCTTCCTGACCCAGGAATCAAACCAGGGTCTCCTTCATTGCAGGTGGATTCTTTACCAACTGAGCTATGAGGGAAGCCCGATGATGATGAAACACCTGTTAATTATGGAGCATCAAATATGTACCAGACATTTGTCATTCATTATCTCTAATCTTTATAAATTCTTCACAAACTATTTTGTAGATGAGACAATTGAGAATCTGAGAGAGTTAGCGGCTTGTCCAACACTGAATGAATAGCAAATGAGGATAGAATTATTAATTCTGCAGGAGGAACTGCCATTTTTTAAGATAATCTCCAAACATTCATTTCACACAAAATAATATTAAAAAAATAGTGTGAAAAACTATCTTGCTACTGTGGAAGACTGTAGTCCATTTTTTCTTTTTTATGGGCTTCCCAGATGGTACTAGTGGTAAGGAATCTGCCTGCCAATGCAGGAGACACAAGAGACGTGAGTTTAATCGCTGGGTCAGGAGGATCTCCTGGAGTAGGAAATGGCAACTCACTCCGGTATTCTTGCCTGGAAAATCCCATGGACAGAAGAACCTGGCAGGCTACAATCCATGGGATTGCAAAGAGTCAGACATGACTGAGAGGAAACATACACACACACACAAGGGTATTTATGGACAAATTGGAAATTTATTTATTTTTCACCCTGTAGAAAAAAAATTTCCTTCTTCTTTGGAATTTTGTTTTTTATTTATATTGGATGAAAGAACTACAAGTAAATTTCCATTTCTCCTCTATGTGCCTTCAAAAGTTTGCCAGCTTTGTAAAGCTTTGAGAATTTATTTCTTTCAGAACTTCATCACAGATTTGGTGCATGAACAAAGGTGTAGTGTCCATGGCTATTGTGTTAGACCAATTAATCCCTAGGAATTACTGGTTACGTCCCCTAGATAAACATCAAGATTCTGAAATAAACATACCTTGTGTGTAGGAACACATGAAATTAGCAGCTTGCAGGACCATAGAGCTGATCAAAAATCATTTTCTTCATTCACTGATTAATTTATTCACAAGCATGTATTAAGTGAACTTCCCAGGTAGTGCTAGTGGTAAAGAATCTGCCTTCTAATGCAAGAGACATAAGGGACAAGGGTGCGATTCCTGGGTTGGGAAGATCCCGTGGGGAAAGGCATGGCAACCCACTCCAGTCTCATTGCCTGGAGAATCCCAGGGACAGAGAAGCCTGGTGGTCTACAGTCCATAGTATTGCTGAGAGTCAAACATGACAAAAAGGTCTGAGCATGCACGCATATACTAAATGCTCACTAACGCAAGCACTAAAATGAGCTTTTAAAGGAAACAGTAATTAAGTAGCCTTAGTTCTGATAATACAGAAATAAACCTACAATTTAAGACATTCGATGAGATTGTGTTACGAAAGCATTAAGGAAAGAAACTGGTTATAGCCATGGCGCTCTTTCACAGCTTAAGGCAGAATCACACATGGAGAGAAAGTCTCTGAGGTGTACCAGAGACTCCCTAGTTTGTCCTCAAACCTTTACCAATGTGTTATGTTACAGGAACACAAAGCTAACAAGGCATAGACACCCACTGCCGAGTGGCACATATTCTTGTGGGGAATGCAAACGTGTATCGAGTCTGTGCTTTGTAAAGTAGTGAATAGAGGTATATCTCAGGCCTCTGCGATGCTACTTTTCCTTGTTGCTGAATAACTCACTTGC
The DNA here is from genome assembly GCF_016772045.2 of Ovis aries. Classification (NCBI taxonomy): domain Eukaryota; kingdom Metazoa; phylum Chordata; class Mammalia; order Artiodactyla; family Bovidae; genus Ovis; species Ovis aries. The sequence continues at coordinate 71,475,055 of NC_056062.1, read as the reverse complement.
AAGAAATTTCTCTTTTGCCAAATATCAGTTCTTCATGAAGATAAAGAGAACATTGTTATTTTTTCCCTTATCCAAACTTATGACAGAAAAGTACATCTTTCACTAACTTGAACGCAGCCCTGTAGCTGTAAATAGGGAAACAATGACCTAGAATATAATATTCCGGGAATGGCAACTAATGTCTGCACATTGTGATTCTAATGGAAGCAATCATTTTGGATTTAGAATGTGAATATAGTTTGGATCTCAGTGAAGTACCATAATGCTTTTATATATTCAAATTCTCTGTGCATTCCTAGAAAAAAATAAGTAACCAAGTAAAGGACTTTCTGACTGAAATAACATCCTCGGCTTCTCTATATTGAACTATTCCTATTGAATCAGTGTGTTAACATTAACCAATTAATAATTTTGTGAACACCTATAATGCTTACCATATTCTAAGTATTCTGAGAAAAAATCAAATTCCAGATTGCAATCTAACTTGGAAGGCTGTAAATATGTAATTTACATGTGTATATGTTTGGAGTTAGATATGAAGGTCCAGGCTATCCATCCTCTGAAACTGTATGTGCTTGTGAGTGTGCACAGGTATGTATACATGTGTATGCAATCTATATAAAGAGATAGATGTATTTTAACGTTTTAAATCTATAAACTTTAAATGCATTTTTTAGAAATATTATCTTATATATAAAACAGTAAACATATACTAAGAATAATTCTGTATATTTCTGTACATGCTTTTCCTCTTAAAATCAATATCTAATGCAGCTCCTGGTGTTTAATAGCCATTTATTCAATATTTTAGAATGAATTAATGAATATTTTTCTCACCAAATATCAGCTAAAAGTGACAGCAATAAGCTAAGCCATGCTTTCCATTTCTTTTCATGTTATTGGAAGTTGAAAACATTTAGAGCAAAATCCAGATGAATATTTTCATAGACTCTTAATAAGCAATTTTTAAAACTGAGCATCACCCTGACATCATAAGGTTGGCAAATATTTCATCACTGAAGGAAATGTTAGCTTGTCTATAATGGAGATGTGAGGGTGTCATTGCTTTACAAATGGTGCAAAATTTATAAAACTGAAAGACTATTTCTTATGTCACTGCTAAAGCTCCCTCCATCCCAAATCTCATTTCCTAACTGACTAATCATTTTCTACTTCTCTGAGGCTATCCAAGGGGGCTCATCTCACTGTTTCTTTCCACTGGAATCAGTTTTTCCAATTTGCTCTTGAAATACTGGAAGAGTTCAAAGTAGCCAGGATAAAAACAGTTTCCCTGTAGCATTCTAGTAGTTTAGTCCTAGTTAGATACAGAAAACAACATGCAAAAAGAAAATCCATTGACATCTATCCTGTGTATCCTTAAGACAGGTTGAGTCATTTTTTTTTTTAATGAGCATCAACTTGATATCCTGAAATATGCTTAGACCTAGTGAGAGTGCTAGCCTGGTATTAGGACTTTCCGTTTGTTTTGTTGTTTCCAACTTTAAAGGAGGAAATAAACCTCTGATGATGTAGCATGTTTTCTTAGGCAGCTGTGATGCTTCCCTGAACACTGCCTCTGAGCAAACATGCTCAATCTTTGGGTAGAGTCTCATGCTGTTGTTGAGCAACAACCTGTAGGTCTCATTAAAATGTGGTCTGACAGGTCTTGTAGAGATTTCTATCCGATTTCCTTCAGCCTCCATGTTGGTGAATTTAGGTGAACAGGCATGATGGCAAAGAAGGAGGCTGTTTGGGGGAACATGGGCAGACATTATGGAATGATGAGAGATCTCATAGGAATACCGTGAGGCATTCTTTTTGCAGCACAGAAAATAAATGTGAACCTTGATTTACTGTAACGGGGCAGTAAGAGTTTTCCAAGGAGAGGTGACTATATTTAGAAAGGGAATCTCAGACTCCTTAGGATTATGAGTACCAGGAATTCAAATGAACTTTGTCACTATTGCCATTTTTGTGAGAGAAAGATATCCCTGGTGGAGCACAGATGGCACATTCCAACGAGACGCTGATTATGCCAAGAGGTTAGTATGCCTGAAAGCACTGCTTATTGATCTGTGAGTAGGCCCTTAAGAGAACTAGGGATGAACATTGATTGATCTGTGAGTAGGATGCCTGGAGAGCTAGCTATGAAGAAGAATGCATAACTCTCTCTGAAACACCTGAGAGAATCAAAGCAACTTGAGATACACATCCAATATAGAAATTATTTTAATCCCTCTGGTTTCTTCTATTCTCTATCTTAAAATAACTGGAAGAAATTGCATCTGTTTAAAATGTAGCACACAAAATTAAAAACATAGAATGTTTGAAAACAGTGTGCAGTTAAGAAATATTTGCAGTAGGTTCTCATTAGTTAGATATTTTATACAGAGTAGTATACGTATGTGTCAATCCCAATCTCCCAATTCATCCCACTATCCCTGTTTCCCACCGTGGTATCCATATGTTTGTGTCTCTATTTCAGCTTTGCAAATAGGTTCATCTGTACAGCAGAAACTAACACAACATTGTAAAACAACTATACTCCAATAATTTTTTTTTTATGAAAAGAAATATCTTCAGGCAGAATTAAGAAAAAAATATACAGGAAGTGCAGGAATAGCGAGAAAAGGAAATCCATAAAAAGAGATAGCCAGATTTGCTTCAGAAGCAAAATCAAACTGTGATACTCTGAAGTACGTGCTTTCACAGGGCTCACTTCCCCTAAATGACAACCTCTATATTTAGGGGTATGTGGCCAGTTTTGACTGTCTTCTTCAGTACCTGATGGAGAATCAGAATACAAAGCATAAAAAGAAGCTTCACAGTAAAGTCTGTTTGGTTCAGTTCAGTTCAGTCGCTCAGTCGTGTCCGACTCTTTGCGACCCCATGAATCGCAGCATGCCAGGCCTCCCTTCCATCACCATCTCCCGGAGTTCACTCAGACTCACGTCCATCGAGTCTGTGATGCCATCCAGCCATCTCCTCCTCTGTCGTCTCCTTTTCCTCCTGCCTGTTACCTCTACCTAAATCTCTCATGGCTTTTCTTCCTGCCTGTTACCTCTACCTAAATCTCTCATGGTCTCCAAGAAGCAATATGTCTCTCTTCCTATAAGCAAACCTTACTTGTACAGCATAAACTTATTTAAGAATATAAAATATTTGGGTCTCTTGAAACTGAGCTTCCCTAAAGACCATAAGCATTTTTAGATTTCTCATCACTTGTAATTAAAATTCATTTAGTGATTCTGAATATATTAAGTAACAGAAAATAAACTTAAAATGCAAGTTTTTGATCACACATACAGTAAACTCTCAGAGGAGAAATCAAACTCTCACCCAGAAAACTTAACTTGAGAAATTTCTTTCAAATACTCTTTAAAAGTCTTGCTTACTTTAAAATGTAATTTGGAATATAAAGATAGATATAGCTTATATATCTCCTAAAATATTTTCAAATACTGTTTTTTCATTCAAATTTCCCCATTTTTGGTAAGCAGTTACTGTTTTGTTTACTCAAATAAAACAGAAAAGTCAAAACCTTGATGTAGTGATTACATAAATACCGCCATAGGGAGAAAAGTGGTTCATCTTTCACTATGATCATGGTTTATTAATTTCTTCATTTAGTTCTGCCTAAATTTGTTTTATAAATTAAGATTATGTTATTAATTATTAAAAAATTGGAATTACATGTCTACTTAGGAAATTGACCATTTTATTACAAAGTATCTCTATCTTTAGTAATGCTTCCTGCCTTAAAAACCCGTTTTAAGGTGTATAATGTAGCAGAGCTATATGAGCTGCCTTTTGGTTAGTAATTACATAGTAGTTTATCTTTTCCTACACTGCTTTTAACCTTTGTGTTATTATATTTAATGTGTGTCTCTTACAGGCAACATATCCTTGAATTATATAATTGTTGTTTTGTTGTTTTTAATTCACTCTCTGAATTTATATTTTATATTTATTTTGTTGGTTGTTTTAATTCTATATTTTATATTTAATTGGTTGCTATAAATTAATGACTAGAATATTTGGTTTCAACTTTACCATCTTACTATTTGCTTTTCACTTGTTCAACTGGTTTTTGTTCCCTTGTCTTCTTTTTTGCCTTCTTTTTGATTAATCATGTTTATTTACTATTTCATTTTGCTTGGTGAACTTTTTGGTTAGACATTTTTTTATTACCTTTCAGTGGTTGTCCTAGAAATTATCACCTATCTATGACATTTTGGAATCTATTATAATGAATACTTTAACCATTTACCAGCAAGGAGCTTAGAATATATTTACTCTATTTACCCTTCCCATCTTTCTGGTGACATTATTAATTCCATATTTATTTAAACTCACAAGTCACTATTACTATTGTTTTATGGAGTTAATATTCATTTGTATTTACATGTTTAGGCAATGGCACCCCACTCCAACACTCTTGCCTGGAAACTCCCATGGATGGAGGAGGCTGGTAGGCTGCAGTCCATGGGGTCGCCAAGAGTCGGAAACAACTGAGCAACTTCACTTTCACTTTTCACTTTCATGCATTGGAGAAGGAAATGGCAACCCATTCCAGTGTTCTTGCCTGGAGGATCCCAGGGATGGGGGAGCCTGGTGGGCTGCCGTCTATGGGGTGGCATAGGGTCGGACACGACTGAAGTGACTTAGCAGCAGCAGCAGTTTATCCTTTCTGTGCTCTTCACATACTTAAATTTTTTGCCTGTAACTAGATTGTCAGCCCCTTATGCAAGACTTATTTGTCTTCTTTACAATAATACCATTTTCTGTCTCCTCTGTCTCATCTCTTACCACTGCCCTTCACAACATAAATTCTAGCTTTAAAACACTGTTTCCCAACTCTTGGTTCATCTTATAATTTAGCAGGTTAGCTTTTATTTTGGTGTCTTTGCTGATGTTATTCCTTTTCCTCCCAACAGCTCCTCTGTCCTTCAGTTTTTTAGTCATACTGTGTCTGCCAGATTAGCTCAGATGTCTCTACCTCACAGATAAGATGCCCCATACTTTGACCAGATCTGGAGTGTATATCTCTCCTCTGTGACATGAATTTCAACCAATATACACTGGTTGAAAGTTAATAAGACCATCTCTCGTAGACTCTGAATCTCATGGTGCTAAGACGGTGCTTTTTGCCTTTGAGCTTAGGTTCTGTGTTTGGCACGTTTTAGTTTCCTATGGCTGCTACTATAACAAGGGCTTCCCTAGTGGCTCAGACGGTAAAGAATCCGCCTGCCATGTGGGAGACCTGGGCTCGATCCCTGAGATGGGAAGATCCCCTGGAGAAGGGAATGGCTACCCACTCCAGTATTCTGGCCTGGAGAATTCCATTGACTGTATAGCCCATGGGGTTGCAAAGAGTCAGACACGATTGAGCGACTTTCACTTTTCACTATAACAAAGTACCACTAATTAGGTGGCTTAAATAACAGAGATGTATTGTCTCATATTTATGGAGTCCAGAAGTCCAAAATCAAACTGTTAGCAAGGTTGGTGCATTCTGAGGCTGTGAGAGAAGGGTCTGTTTCAGACCTTTCTCCTTGGCTTGTGGATGGCCATCTTCATGTTCAGATATTTTTCTTATATGAGTTATTTTCTAAATTTCCCTGTTTATAAGGAAACTGGTAGTACTGGATAAAGCCCACTCTAATTACCTCATTTTTACTTAATAGTTTACCCACCAAGTAAAGTCACATTCTGAAAAACTGGGGATTAAGACTTCAATGAATGGTTTCAAAAAGGACATGGTTCAACCCATAATGGCTTGTAACAGATATTCAATTATTGCAAGTGGAATAATTGGTTAGGGGAATGAGGAATTTGTGTCACCTATGGGACAGAGTAGAGTTCATAAATGACCAGTAATCTGTGTTTGTGCCAAATGGACTCATATTTCAGTTTATACATAAAAGTTCTAGACAATATATGACTGACAAAAAAGGTTAGAAAAATAATATAGCTATTTGAATCCCTCATAATGATAAATGTAATTTTTAAACTTAATTTAAATGAAAAAAGTTTTATTTGTAACACTTCAATTAAATTCACTATGTGGAGACACGTATAAAAAATAATCTATAATTACCAAAATATTTATTTTTTATTAAATGCACTTCTCTAAACAATCAGATCCAACCAGTCCATTCTGAAGGAGATCAGCCCTGGGATTTCTTTGGAAGGAATGATGCTAATGCTGAAACTCCAGTACTTTGGCCACCTCATGCGAAGAGTTGACTCATTGGAAAAGACTCTGATGCTGGGAGGGATTAAGGGCAGGAGGAGAAGGGGACGACAGAGGATGAGATGGCTTGATGGCATAACCGACTCGATGGACGTGAATCTGAGTGAACTCCAGGAGTTGGTGATGGACAGGGAGACCTGGCGTGCTGCGATTCACAGGGTCGCAAAGAGTCGGACATGACTGAGCAACTGAACTGAACTGAACTGAAACAATCAGAAGCAAATGATTTTTAAAATGTGAAAGTTCTAATTTAGTCGCTAGAGGGAGCTATATGTCACGCTAGTAGTAGTGTGGCATTGGTTGCTCAGTCCGGCTGGACTCTGCAACCCCATGGACTGTTGCCCTCCACACTTCTCTGTCCATGGAATTCTCTAGGCCAGAATTCTGGAGCGGGTAGCCATTCCCTTCTCCAGAGGATCTTCATGACCCAGGGATCGGTACATAGTATTAATAATTTAAAGAGCAGATGACAATATTTTCTAAATATAAACATTGAGAGAAACTAAATTCATAAAGTGAGAAAATCAGAAATAGAGGCACAGTAAGAATAACTCAGATTTTAACAAATTCACCCAGTTTACATTTTTAGAACCTCTCCCAACTGCAGTAGAGAACACACTCTAGGTATATTGTAGGCCATTAAATAAGTCTTCAAAAAATTTGAAACAGTTCAAGACATACCAAGTATGTTCTCTGAGTGCAGTGAAATTATATCTGTAACAGAAAACTTCCTAAATATTTGGTAACTGAATACCCTCCAAAATAACTCATGTATCAAAAAAGAAATCAAAAAGGAAATGGAAAAATATTTTGAAGTGGATAAAAATGAAAAAAGTTCCTATTAAATCTTATGGAGTGCTAATAAAGAAGTACTTGGAAATATATGAAACTAAAAACCTTTAATAAGAATAAGAATAAGGTTCTCAAATGGATGACTTCAGCTTCCATTTTAAGAAACCAGGAAAATATAAAAGCAAATTAAACCCAAAGTAAGTAGAAAAAAGTTAAATTATACTATAAAGGTCAGACAGAGATAAAAAGAAAATCAATAAAATCTAATACTGATTTTTTGAGAGATCAATAAACTTGATATGAACAAACTTCTAACTAGATAGATCAGATGAACAGACAAGAGGAAAGACACAGAAACTCAAGACAGGGATGGGAGAGATGACATCACTACAGACTCTACAGAGCTATTGTCAAGCTGCAGTTGGGAATCCAGTTTTCCTAACCTACAGATTGAGAGAAGAATATCTGGCAATGGGTCTTTCCCATACTGACCTCTGTAGGCAAGGTCTGAGGCTCTCTCTTTGGGGCCTCTATAGCATTTTCCCACCTACTCCACTGTATTCGAAAGTGAAAGTGAAAGTGAAGTTGCTCAGTCGTGTCCAGCTCTTTGTGACCCCCATGGACTGTAGCCCACCAGGCTCCTCCATCCATGGGATTCTCCAGGCAAGAATAATGGAGTGGGTTGCCATTTCCTTCTGCAACTGTGTTCTGAATTATCTCTTTATGTATCTGACTATCATCCTAGACAAAGAGCTTCTGCAGGCAGATGCAAATACTTGAAAATTTGAAGGTGTAAAATACTTTAGATTGTATGAGGCATACCAGAGAATAAGAATGAATACTAGCAGAGGATAGCTTCACTGGTGGTTCAGACAGTAAAGAATGAATACTGGCAGAGGCAGCAAGCCCATTTTTGGTGAGTTCTTGGGGGCACAGCCAGATAGCCCTCTCTGAAAGAAAAGACCCTTCAGACATAGCAGAAGGGAGCAGCTGGATTTCTTTTATGCCTTTCACCTCTAATTTGCTTTTTGTGCTGATTCCTGAGATTGAGCATCTTGTTTTGACCACCTGTGTTTCCTCTTGGAGCTGACCGTGGCTCAGATCAGGAGCTCCTTATTGCAAAATTCAGACTTAAACTGAAGAAAAAGTAGGGCTTCCCTGGTGGCTCAGAGGTTAAAGCATCTGCCTGCAATGCGGGAGACCTGGGTTCGATCCCTCGGTTGGGAAGACCCCCTGGAGAAGGAAATGGCAACCCACTCCAGTATTCTTGCCTGGAGAATCCGATGGACAGAGGAGCCTGGCAGGCTACAGTCCACGAGGTCACAAAGAGTTGGACACGACTGAGCAACTTCACTTAGGGAAAACTACTAGGCCATTCAGGTATGACCTAAATCAAATCCCTTATTATTATACAGTGGAAGTGACAAATAGATTCAAGGGATTAGATCTGATAGACAGAGTGCCTAAAGAATTATGGATAGAGGTTCATAACATTGTACAGGAGGTGGTAAGCAAAACCATCCCCAAGGAAAAGAAATGCAAAAAGGCCAAGTGGTTGTCTGAGGAGGCCTTACAAATAGCTGAGAAAAGAAGAGAAGCAAAAGGCAAAGGAGAAAGGGAAAGATATACCCAGCTGCTCTTTGCCACACATTTAACCTTATAGAAAGCTGCATAGAATAATTTCTCACAATTCTAAAATTACTTCTATATCTGTGATTACATGTTCTCTCAATCTTAGTGTTGAACATTTTTGCTTTCTCTATTTCCTTATCTGATTGCATTTTAAAATCTATCTTATTGCACCTTTCAAAGTACCAGCTTTTGTATTTCTTTACCTTTTCTATTACTTTTGCTTGTTTTGACTTTTTCAACCCAGGCTTTTAAAAAAGTGTTAAAATTATTACATTTGTGTTGACACAACACTCTTAATTGAAGATTAGCTTTTAGATCTAAAATATTGATGTGTCCCTATAAAACAAAAGGCTAAACTTGCACAGAGAAATAAGCTATTTATTAAATATCTTCTGTATATGCAATACCTCCCAGTACTAAACATCCTAAACTTCCCTAGGAAAGCTGAAATATCTCAAGAGGGAGGTAAACAAATGAAAGGACTGCTGGCTATGTGAACTCACAATACCATTTTGGTAACTTCTCACGATGTCCTAGATTTTTTCCCTCAACTCAAGTTAAAATTGAACAGCACAGAAAAAGCAATTCCCAGCTATTAATTGAAGAAACACGTACATGAAGACTTTAGGCATGACCGAAGTGAAATATGAATCTCCTGTCTCTAAGAATCTTATCTCTTTGTTGTGTTTTTCTTCACATATTTTATATTTTACTCTCAGTAGTATTTTGAAAACAAATTCATTCTAAACAACATTTCTGCTTGCATTAAATGAATGGCAAACCATCTGATAGTCGGGAAAGAAAATAACTCCCCTCCCCAGAAGGTATATTTACTTTCTAATCCCTGGAACCTGAGACTATTACCTGATTTGTCAAAAGAGTAAATGCTGCCTTCTTTGGAAAAAGAGTCTTTGTGGATGTGATTAAAGTAAGGATTTTAAGATAAGGAGATCAGTCTAGATTTCATCACAAGAGCTTTTATGAAAGAGAGGCAAAGGGAGATTACTTACATACACACACACACATGCACACACACACACACACACACAGAAAGAGGCTGAGACTAACTTGATATGGCCACAAGCCCAGAAGTATCACAAAAAGCCTGAAGCCACAAAAGCTGTAAGAGGCAAGGAACAGAATTTTCCCATAGAATGTGGACACTTTGATTTCAGACTATGCCCTTCAGAAACTGAAAGAATAAACTTCTGTTGTTTTACACGACCAAGTTTGAATTAATTTATTACAGCAATCCTAGAAAACTACTTAAATTCAAACTCTTTTTAATAGGTCCAGGAGAAGCCTTTGGAGTCTATTATAGTCATATTTTATTACTTAGGGTAAGAACAGAAATTCATGTTCAATTCACAGATATTTGTTTTCAACAGTCATTTTCAGCAAGACAAAGGAAAACTGAAGGCAAATCATTAAAAATTATATGACTCAAATCCTAAGGCATCTAAGGCATCTCAAATCCTAAGACCTAAGGCATCTCATACTGATTATCAACCAACAAAGTGCATATTGATTATCAACCAACAAAGTCAGTTTTCTCTGAAACCCATTAGTAGAGGAGGAGGCATTTATGAGTCTCACTGATTTTAGTTGCATGGAATTCTTTTTAACTTATATGTCCACAATTTCAAGTAACGGTTTATTAGAGAGAAGTCACAATAGAACAAATTCCCACTGAAGTAAAATTTTATTTACCTACACTTTCAAGATTTTTTATTCACACTAAAATTGCATGCATGCATACTCAGTTGCTAAGTTGTGTCTGACTTTTTGAGACCCCAAGGACTGTAGCCATTGAGGCTCCTCTGTCCGTGGGATTTTTCCCAGCAAGAATACTGGAGTAGGTTGTCATTTCCTTCTCCAGGGGATCTTCCTGACCTAGGGATCAAGCCTGTGCCTCTTGCATTGGCACATACATTCTTTACCACTGAGCAACCAGGGAAGTTGGAAGTCAAAAGTACATACATATTACATATATTAGGTAAATCAGATTCTATCAGAATAAATACCAAAGAATTATCTTGCTTTAATAATAATAGCTAGTTTCAACAATTGTCATTAGATTCTTTACAGACAGTATCTCTAACCTATACAATGGTTTTGAAAAGTAAATTTTAGTATAGTTGACCGTTAAACAACACAGGAGTTAGAAGTGCTGATTCTCCATGAAGAAAAAGTCTGCTTATAACATGCAGTTGGCTCTTTGTAACTGTGGTTGCTTTGTATCTGCACTTCCCTGTCTGAGGATTCAATCAGCTGTGGATTGTGCAATGCTGTAGTATTTACTATTGAAGAAGATCCGCATGTAGGTGGACCAGTGTAGTTCCAACCTGTATTATTCAAGAAATGAGAATGAGAATTAGAGAGGTTAATTTACTTGGTGAAGTTTGTGAACAGCAACAACAAAAAGAACAAAGAATGTTATCCTTCACCTAGTCATACAAAAGGTTTGCTATGAGCTCACTGCAGTCTCCCACCTTCAGCGTGCCTTGCAGGGAATTCAGGATGGCGAAAGCAGGATAAGACCTTGGGTGCTTTGGCTATAATGAGGCCTTTAGAGAGTTAAGATGTATATCTCAAGAATAATTTCAGTGACCCCAAATTCTTGCATTTTCCCATGGTTGCTGCTGTTAAGTCGCTTCAGTCGTGTCCGACTCCGTGCAGCCCCATAGATAGCAGCCCACCAGGCTCCCCTGTCGCTGGGATTCTCCAGGCAAGAACACTGGGGTGGGTTGCCATTTCCTTCTCCAATGCGTGAAAGTGAAGTCGTTCAGTCATGTCCGACCCTCAGCAACCCCATGGACTGCAGCCTTCCAGGCTCCCCCATCCATGGGATTTTCCAGGCAAGAGTATTGGAATGGGGTGCGATTGCCTTTTCCCATGGTAAAGCCCTAAAATTATGAAGTTGAGAAATCTGTAATCTTTTACCAAGATGTAAGCTTGGCCACATGTACTTCTGGCCCTGCAACTTCATATGCATAGTGGCTCCTCTGCTGTCTCTTGGAAGCAGTTCCTCAGAGCTATCTGAGAGACTGTTTCTGGGATATAGTCCTCGGTAAGGTCCATAAATAAAACTGAACATCACAACTCTTAGGCAGTAGGTTTTTCTTTCAGTAGACAAGGCTCTATAATTGGTATAAACTGAAGGTCCTCTGATTTCTTAGCCTGTATTCTACACAGGCTACTTCTCTGCACTTTCTGTTAATTCTGATAGCTGCCTCCTCATATTGCTTGAAGAGCAGAACTTAGAATAGGGCTTCAGCTTCTTCTTTGCCCTTTTATTCCTTTGTCTTCTCTTTTTCCTCCTATGTTCCCTCTTCCTCCCTCTCCTTGTCATCAATAAGGTCTTGAGTTGGCCTGGAAATATAATCAAAATGATCATTTTGTTTTTATAATAAAACATATTCTGAGTTCCTATATCTGAATTCACATATTTAGTAATAAAATTAGTATTAGCACTTAATTTTATCATGCTTCATTTGTTGTACTCTGCTGCATTGCAAGTAATTTCGTTCTAAAACTCTCTTAAACATCATGTTTACACCCAGAAATAGATGCACATAATCAACTGATCTTTGACAAAAAAAGTGAAGACAATACAATGGAATAAAGTCTTCCCAACAAGTGGTGCTGAGACAGCTGGACATCCACATCAAAAAAAAAAAAAATTGAATCTAAAATCAGGTCTTAAATGAAGTGGATTACATACATAATAAGTGTAAAACACAAAACTAAACTATAAACCCCCTGAAAGATACCCTAGGAAAAAACCTAGATTAACTTGGGTATGGTGATGGCTTTATAGATTCAACACCAAAGACACAATCCATAAAAGGGAGAATTGAAAGCTGGACAAAACTGAAATTTAAAACTTCTACCCTGTAAAAAGTAATGCCCCGAGAATGAGAAGACAAGTCACAGATTGGGAGAAATTACTGTAAGACACATCTGACAAAAGGCGATTATCCAAAATATGCAAAGAACTCTTAAAACTGAAGAATAAGAAACAACCTTATTTTGATGGAGAAATATACCATGTTCATGGATTGGAAGAATCAATATAGTGAAAATGAGTATACTACCCAAAGCAATTTACAAATTCAATGCAATCCCTATCAAGCTACCAGCCACATTTTTCACAGAACTAGAACAAATAATTTCAAGATTTGTATGGAAATACAAAAAACCTCGAATAGCCAAAGCAATCTTGAGAAAGAAGAATGGAACTGGAGGAATCAACTTGCCTGACTTCAGGCTCTACTACAAAGCCACAGTCATCAAGACAGTATGGTACTGGCACAAAGACAGACATATAGATCAATGGAACAAAATAGAAAGCCCAGAGATAAATCCACACACATATGGACACCTTATCTTTGACAAAGGAGGCAAGAATATACAATGGAGTAAAGACAATCTGTTTAACAAGTGGTGCTGGGAAAACTGGGCAACCACTTGTAAAAGAATGAAACTAGATCACTTTCTAACACCCCACACAAAAATAAACTCAAAATGGATTAAAGATCTAAATGTAAGATCAGAAACTATAAAACTCCTAGAGGAGAACATAGGCAAAACACTCTCAGACATAAATCACAGCAGGATCCTCTATGATCCACCTCCCAGAATTCTGGAAATAAAAGCAAAAATAAACAAATGGGATCTAATTAAAATTAAAAGCTTCTGCACAACAAAGGAAAATATAAGCAAGGTGAAAAGACAGCCTTCGGAATGGGAGAAAATAATAGCAAATGAAGCAACTGACAAACAACTAATCTCAAAAATATACAAGCAACTTCTGCAGCTCAACTCCAGAAAAATAAACGACCCAATCAAAAAATGGGCCAAAGAACTAAATAGACATTTCTCCAAAGAAGACATACGGATGGCTAACAAACACATGAAAAGATGCTCAACATCACTCATTATTAGAGAAATGCAAATCAAAACCACAATGAGGTACCACTTCACACCAGTCAGAATGGCTGCGATCCAAAAATCTGCAAGCAATAAATGCTGGAGAGGGTGTGGAGAAAAGGGAACCCTCCTACACTGTTGGTGGGAATGCAAACTAGTACAGCCACTATGGAAAACAGTGTGGAGATTCCTTAAAAAATTGCAAATAGAACTACCTTATGACCCAGCAATCCCACTTCTGGGCATACACACCGAGGAAACCAGAATTGAAAGAGACACATGTACCCCAATGTTCATCACAGCACTGTTTATAATAGCCAGGACATGGAAACAACCTAGATGTCCATCAGCAGATGAATGGATAAGAAAGCTGTGGTACATATACACAATGGAGTATTACTCAGCCGTTAAAAAGAATTCATTTGAATCAGTTCTGATGAGATGGATGAAACTGGAGCCGATTATACAGAGTGAAGTAAGCCAGAAAGAAAAACACCAATACAGTATACTAACACATATATATGGAATTTAGGAAGATGGCAATGACGACCCTGTATGCAAGACAGGGAAAGAGACACAGATGTGTATAACGGACTTTTTGGACTCAGAGGGAGAGGGAGAGGGTGGGATGATTTGGGAGAATGACATTCTAACATGTATACTATCATGTGAATTGAATCGCCAGTCTATGTCTGACGCAGGATGCAGCATGCTTGGGGCTGGTGCATGGGGATGACCCAGAAAGATGTTATGGGGAGGGAGGTGGGAGGGGGGTTCATGTTTGGGAATGCATGTAAGAATTAAAGATTTTAAAATTTGAAAAATAAAAAACTAAAAAAAAAAAAATTAAAAAAAAAAAAGAAAAGAAAAAAAAGGAAGCCAAAAAAAAAAAATAATAAAAATAAAATGGGCCAAAGCCTTCAATAGACAATTCATCAAATATTTACAAATGGTAAATAAGCAAATGGAAAGATATTCCACATCATATATGATGACAGCAAATGAAAACAACAGTAAGATGCCACTACAACCCTATTACAATGACTAAAAGCTTAAACACTGACAACACCAAATACTGGCAAGGTTGTAAAACAACAAGAACACTCATCCATTGCTGGTGGGAGTGCAGAATGGTATAGCCATTTTGGAAGACAGTGCAGTGGTGATTTCTTCCAAAATTAAGCATAATGTTACCGTAAGATACAGCAACTTGGTATTTACCCAAAGAAATTGAAAACTTATGTCCACATACAAAGCTGCTCACAGATGTTTACAGCAGTTTTATCTATATTTGCCAAAACTTGGAAGCAATCAAGATGTTCTTCAGTCAGTGAATGAGTAAATAAACTGTGGTACATTGAGACATCAGAATACTATTCAGTACTAAAAAAAAAAAATAGTGCTATCAAGACATGAGACATAGAGGAACCCAAAATGCATTTTACTAAGTAAAAGACGTTGATCCAAAAGGCTAAATACTGTATAATTCCAACTATATGACATTATGACATTATGGAAAGGTCAAACTATGGAGACAGTAAAAATATCAGTGCTTGTCAGAGGGAGGAATGAATAAACCAAGCACAGAGGATTTTCAGGGCAGTAAAAATACTCTTTATGCTACTATAATGAAGGATACTTGCTACTGTGCATTTTTTAAACCCATAGAATGTACAACATCTAGAGTGAATCCCTCTGTAAACTGTGGACTTCGAGTGGTTATGATGTATCAGTGTAACCTCACCAATCATAACAAATGTCCTGCTCTAGTGGAGCATGTTGGTAGTGAGGGAAGCTGTACATGTGTTAGGGCAGGGGTATGTGGGAAATCACTGTACCTTCCTCTTATTTTGCTGTAAAACTAAAATTGATCTAAAAATCTTTTTCAAAAAATCACTTTCATTACGTAATCTTCTGAGTTATCCTTACTAATCTTCTGAATTTGCTCCTGTTTTTCTTTCCCTGTCCCAGAAAATGGTTAAAAAAAAAAAAACAGAAAAAAGTTTTAACTGCCCAAGTTATAATTCTCCAAAATATATACAACTCTAGTCTTTTTCTTTCATCAGCTGATCTTGTTTTACTCATCACCTGATCTTGTTTTTGCACTCACTTACTAAATTCTGTCTAGCCTATCTAAATATGACAGTTCTTAAATTTTAAAGGTCATTGACCTTTAAATTTTGAGGGTCATTGACCAATTGAAGATCTAATAAAACTCATGTCCAAATGGCACTAAAGAGTGCATATAATTTTAGGACATCCACAGAATTCACCCTTAGACCGCAGAAACTCTGCCCTACTAACAATTTTCTCTTTAATCTGTCTCAGCTCTCCATCCCCACTTCACATTTCAGTTTTCTTCATCTTTCACCTGACTTATAGTTTAGTCTTGCAACCCATTCTCTGACCCACATTTCCACTCTGTTCACTAATGAGATGTCAAGATAACCTATCTAAAATAGCTATTTGAGCATGGTGCTGGGAACCAGCTCACACTGTCTGGAAAGTGTTGATGTGAGTCTCTTCCCAGCTTTGACTTTAGTGATATCAGGTTGGTAGGTTGAAACCAGTCATAGCAGGAGAATTTATACTACAAAAATTGGCAAACACTACAAATAAGGGTTTTCTTTTGAGAACAGATTTACCAACACAATACTGCCTGTCTTTTCAGTGCTGATATTTTCCATTGCCTAAAATTAAAATTCTTTTAGTATTTTTGACCTAAATAAAGAGGTAACCAAGATAACTCCAAAAGATAAGTTTATCTGGGAATAACAGAGGTATTGCAATATTAGACAAGCAAACAGTAGCAAGCCATGGGTCTGTCCTTTGAGGGTTTAGGATAGTTTGTATTCATGGGTAGAAAGTGTAATAGGGCAATTGTTCAGTTAGTCAATTAAAATAAAAAAACAAATGGAGACCAGCCTTGAAAACTTCCCAACCAGATGAAGACAGTGCAGAAATACAAGCAAAGCCCTATTTAGCCCCCTTTGTGAGACTTTAACCTGACCTAGGTCATCTTCCATTCATGCCTCTGGAAAAACTTGCCAAGGTTGATATGAGACAACTTCTGATCCTCCCTCCATCATTCAAGAAAATTCCAACACTAGGAGTTTTCTGTAAATCAGGCATTTATAGAAAATCAGTCTCTTGGGGCTTAAGTTTTGTCTTCCTGCGTGCACATGTAAGATTCTCATTTTACATCCTCCAGTTCTATTTTTGACTGAAATTCTTTCACAGCTAGTTAGGCCTCTGTAATCTGGCCTTGTACTTCCTTTCTGGCTCCATATCCCACACTGCTCATGGCCTATATTCTGCAGTCTCCAACCACATCAGGCTGTTCACAGTTCCCTGATTATACTAAACTGTTTCCTGTATCTGTAACCCAGCATGTGCCAATCCCATTCCCAAGAAACCCTCTTCTCAACAGCTAAATTTACCTTGTTAAAAAATCAATCATAAATATTACCCTAAGTCCAGCCTTCTCTAATACTCCCACTCAATATCAATCCCTACTCTGTGCTCCATACCAGTCTTTCACCCCTCTCAGGACATTTACCATTTGTTTAATAAACATTTATTAAGTATCCTCTAGGCAAGGGCAATATATGTCTGTCTGCCCTAAATTTACTGTAAGTTCCTTCTAGGCAAAAGCTGTATTATTTATCTTTTTGATTCTCCAGACTGATCCTCCATGCTAAGTATCAAAATTTATTCATTAAATAAGTGATGTGCAATAAAAGTTGGTCAGATTTAATCAAAACCCATTATAGTTCCAGTACAATTCAACATCTCATTTAATTTTTAATAGAATTCCAGGTCATGAGGCTGGAATGAATTTTCTTTATATATTTCTCTTAACATTCTACAAAGTTGAAAATGGATGTCAACTATTAACAAGATGGAAGATTATATCTACAGGGTGACACATTTGTCTTTAGGGTGCACAGGAGTATTTCTAAGTAATTAACTTCTTGTTCTAAAGGTTAATTTATAACCTGCCTTTTTAACATCATTTGACTCTATGCTGTGAACCCCTTTTGAGGACAGTTATTGGTAGAACTGCTTTTAGGAGCAAGTTTGAGAGGCTGTGCCTCTGCCTAGCTTTGGTGGGTATTAACTGAGCTACTTGTCACATCTTTCCTCTGACTCATTCCTCACAGCAGTCAGGAAGAATGAATATTTCTATTCCTAAATTCCCAAAGAGGAAAGGAAGGCAGAAGAAGAAGGCTGTGTGGTTTGTTCACATTTAGCATGAAATGTGAATAGCATATGCACGGACACACAGCAACCAGACAGCATTTTAATTGCTCATCTAACCTCCAGAAAGAGTCACCATCTGTTGAAATTCCAAAGATTAAAAGATATAAAACCTGACAGAAAACTGAAAGCACATAATAAGCCATAGAGCCTAGCTACAAATCTTGGAAAACATCCACGATAAAATGTAATTTATCTGCAAATAAGAAAAGAATAACACCACCAATTAAAAGAGAATGCCAAGAAGGAGTCATAGGAGGATAGAACACAAAATGAAATATGTGTTAACCTTCCAAAGACATTCCCCAATGGGAGTCTTGTTATCTGTGGTCACGGCCAGGCCCCTCCCATTCTCCCAAATCGAATGTTGTCCCTGAAAAAAAGCCTGTATTTTTATCACCAATAATAGTTTCAATTATATTATCAAAGACTAGATGATATTTGATCATGGCCCCAGGGCCAAGCTGTTCACCTCTGAAAATGTTAAGGTTTTGCCACAAATCGGTTATTAATTTAATATATATTTTTAGAATCTTGTTTTGCAAGTAAAAATGTGAGTGCTGAAACTGAACATCAATCTCCCATGTACTTGTAGGTGCATGACAGAGCTCTCAGAGGGTTTCAGGTCTGCTAGGAAAACAAAATAATGTATGGACTTCAGCTCAATTTTTTTTTCTCTCTGTGAAATCTTGATTAATTGTACAGAAATCAGATTTAGGTGAAATCTCAATTGAATTCCTGCCCTAATTATAATCACCACTCATTAAATATTTGTTAATGATAATATTAACAGCTTATACTCATTGCTGCAGGCTATAAGTTTTATATTATTAATTCCCTCAATCCTCACCATAGCCCTATGAGATCAATGCCATTTCCAGCCCCATTTTACATTTGAGGAAACTAAGGCATCAAGAAATATTTTGTTGTTTTTTTTTTTCCCCCTTGAAGTATACTCAGGAACTCAGTTAATGAGTGTAAAAGTTGGGATTCCAAACTAGGCAGTCTAATGCCTATACCCACACACTTAACCACTGTTTTAAACCTAAGGGAAAATAGTGCTGATGAATTTTTTCTAGTATATGGTATTTATTAAAAACCCGCACACAATGAAACTTTCTAGCCGAAGTTTATTTTTTGATGGCAATTGGGCAATAGCATTCACAATGTTCTCAAATAAACTGGACATTATTTTTAACTAATGATTATGAAATGTCTACTATATGCAAATGCTATGTGCAGCTGGGAATCTGAACATTCACCAGGCATGACTCCCCCAGAGTATTCGAGTCATGGAGGCAGATTCATGAACAGAAATTGCTATGCGGTGTAGGGCTATGACAGGACTTCACAGAACTCTAAGGGAGAACACAGAGTACCCGGTCAGCCAGATGCAGGAGATGAGGAAAGGACACTAAGAGCAGGTGATAAGTGGTTGGAGACCATGACAGACAGAATAATATCCCACAAAGATACCCATGTCCAGTCCCTGGAACCTGTGACTATGTTATCACGGCAAAATGGACTTTAGAGGAGTTCATTACATTACAGATCTTGCTGTGGGGAGATGATCCTGAATTATCCAGGTGGGCCCAAGGTAATCCCAATGGTATTTATGGGAAGGAAGAGGCAGGAGAAAGAGAAGAAAATGTGAAGATGGAAGTAGAGGTCAGAGTGACGTGCTTGTCAGCTTTGGAGATGAAAGAGGGCTGCAAGGCAAACAAAGAAGACAGTCTGCACATTCTGGAAAAGACAACAGATTCTTTCCTTTCCTTCAGAAAGAACACAGTCCTGCCAAATTTTGCCTTTAGCCCCACAAATCCTCAGACTTCTGACTTCCAGAACTGCAGCATAAATTTATGTTGTTTTAGGCCTCTAAGTTTGTGATAATTTGCTATAGCAACCATAGGAAACTAAAGCAGATAGCCTTCAGGTTTCAAGTTTCACATTCCATGTCAGCTTCAGGTTGTCCCTGCTCACCTGGACAAATGCTTCCCCTCTTACTGTTTTACATCAGCTGGGGTGTTTTTCTTCATAGACTTTAATATCATTTTAACTATGTAATTACTCTTTTACTTATTTAATGTCTCTTCTCCATTAAGCTGTAAAGGCAGGAAATATGCATTGCCTTGCTCAGTACACAGAGCACTCATCAGTGTTTGATCATGAAAGAAATAATTCATGAATCAGCTGAGTCTTGATATATATCAGCCTTCAGGTCAAAATATAGAGATGGATCCTTTCAGGAAACAGAAAGTTCTTTGATGTGTTTGGAGCCTGAGGAGAAGGAGAATAAGTGAGAAATTGGGAGAGTAGCTTTGCTGAGTGGCTTGGATATATTACTTTATTCTGCCAGTGAAGGCATACCATTCCAAGATTTTTTAAGTTGGAGATTAAAGTTATCAAATGTGTGTGTTGGTTTTTGTGGTTTTTTGTCATTCTCAAAAGTAATGTGGAGAATAATTGGACCAAGACTGGAAGAAGGAAAACAGATTGGAAAGGAAAACTAATGTTTGTGTTAGTCTAATAAGGAAATGATGAGCATATAAGCCAAAAGTGATAAAGAGATGGGAAGAAGGCAACTAATTTACATAATCAAAATGAAATCACTTTTTATTTTGAAAGGCAGACTCTTGGAAAAATAAAACATGACAGTTCAACTAATTAATGCTGTTAGTTTTTCAGTTACTATTATTTGTTTGGCTCAATAGTTTAGACTTCTGGAGAACTTGTCTTCAGAGCTTCAAGAACATTTTTAACATAAAATAGTATTTCACAAACTTTATTTCAAACCAGACTCATTATATTTTTGCCATGGATTTATCATATGCCCTATATTTATAGTAGTTTTATTTAAAGCAACATTATATCAATAATTTTATGAAATGAGCCTCATCCTAGGCAATATCAGTGAAACCATAGTTAAGAGTGCCAGCTGTATTTTTCTCAAACATATTAAAATATTTGACTACTAAAATAAGTCTAATCTGTTTACCACCCCAGATCATTTTACAAAGTCATCACTACTGTGCAACACTATAGTTAACAAGAGTAGCTCATCTATGTAAGTATGTCTCTACAAATGAAGCAATGTGAGTTTGAAAAAGAGAGTGAAACCAACCGTAAGAAAAAACTTTTAGGTAATTTTTATTGGAGTGTAGCTACTCTATAGGGTTAGTTTCTAATGTACAGTAAAGTGAATCAGCTATATGTGTACGTTTGTTGTTCAGTCACTCAGTCGTGTCCAACATTTCGTGACCCCATGGACCACAGCACACCAGGCTTCCCTGTCCTTCAGCACCTCCCAGAGCTTGCTCAGACTCATGTCCATTGAGTGGGTGATGCCATCCAACCATCTCATCCTCTGTCGTGCCCTTCTCCTCCTGCCTTCAGTCTTTCCCAGCATCAGGTTTTTTTTCTAATGAGTCAGTTCTTTGCATCAAGTGGCCAAAGTATTGCAACTTCAGTATCAGTCCTTCCAATGAATATTCAGCACTGATTTCCTTTAGGATTGACTGATTTGATCTCCTTGCAGCCCAAGGGACTCTCAAGAATCTTCTCCAATACCACAGTTCAAAAGCATCAATTCTTCAGTGCTCAGTCGTTTTTATGGTCCGACTCTCACATCCATACATGAGTACCGTAGCTTTGAATATATAGACCTTTGTTGGCAAAGAAATGTCTCTGCTGTTTAATATGCTGTTTGCTGTGTGTGCTTAGTCACTCAGTCATGTCCAACTCTTGCAACCCTATAGACTGTAGCCTGCAGGTTCCTCTGTCCATGGGCTTCTCCAAGCAAGAATACTGGCATGGGTTGCCATTTCCTTCTCCAGGGGATCTTCCTGACCCAGGAATTGAACCTGGGTCTCCTGCATTGCAGGCAGACTCTTCACCAACTGAGCTACATGGGAATATGGTATCTAGGTTTCTCATAGCCTCTGTTCTAAGGAGAAAGCATCTTTTTTTTTTTTTTTTTTTTTTTTTCGAGGGAGACGGCTTTTATTGCCCGGAGAGGGTGGGACAGGTGGGGCCGGGCCTGATCCAGACAATAAAGGTACTCTCAGCGGATGTGCGCCATGTCACTAAGGAAGGGCGTCCCAAACATGAACCCCCCTCCCACTTCCCTCCCCATAACATCTTTCTGGGTCATCCCCATGCACCAGCCCCAAGCATGCTGCATCCTGCGTCAGACATAGACTGGCGATTCAATTCACATGATAGTATACATGTTAGAATGGCATTCTCCCAAATCATCCCACCCTCTCCCTCTCCCTCTGAGTCCAAAAGTCCGTTATACACATCTGTGTCTCTTTCCCTGTCTTGCATACAGGGTCGTCATTGCCATCTTCCTAAATTCCATATATATGTGTTAGTATACTGTATTGGTGTTTTTCTTTCTGGCTTACTTCACTCTGTATAATCGGCTCCAAGAGAAAGCATCTTTTAAGGTCATGGGTGCAGTCACCATCTGCAATGATTTTGGAGCCCGGTGAAATAAAGTCTGTCACTGTTTCCATTCTTTCCCCATTTGCCATGAAGTGATGGGACCAGAGGCCATGATCTTCATTTTTTGAATGTTAAGTATTAAGCCAGCTTTTTCATTCTCCTCTTTCACCTTCATCAGGAGACTCTGAAGTTCCTCTTCACTTTCTGCCACAGGGGTGGTGTCGTCTGCACATCTGAGATTATTGATATTTCTCCCAGCAATCTTGATCCCAGCTGGTGCTTCATGCAGCCCAACATTTAGCACAGTGTACTCTACATAGAAGTTAAATAAGCAGGGGACAATGTACAACCTTGATGTACTCCTTTCTCAATTTGGAACCAGTCCATTGTTCCGTGTCCAGTTCTAACTGTTGCTTCTTGACCTGCATATAGGTTTCTCAGGAAGCAGATAAGATGGTCTGGTATTCCCATCTCTTGAAGAATTTTCCACAGTTTGTTGTAGTCTGCACAGTCAAAGGCTTTGGCTTAGTCAATAAAGCAGAAGTAGATGTTTTTCTGGAATTCTCGTGCTTTTTCTATTATCCAACAGATGTTGGCAATTTGACCTCTGGTTTCTCTGCCTTTTCAAAATCCAGCTTGAACATCAGGAAGTTCTAGGTTCATATACATATACCACCCCCCTTTTTTTTTTTTTAATTTCCTTCCTATTTAGGTCACACAAAGCACTGAGTTCCCTGAGCTGTACAGGAGGTTCTTATCAGTTATCTGTTTTATAGATTGTATCAATAATGTGTAGATGTCAATCCCAATCTCTCAATTCATCCCACCCCCAAAAGTAACAAAATTTTGTTGAATCTCTCACCTCAGTCACTGATTTGGTGCTCAAATTGAAGTCAGACAGCTCTCTGAGTCTAACATATTCATTTGGGAAATGATGGCAGTAGCCAGTGTGCCTATCCGGTCTCTTTTTTAACCTCAAGTTTTCCCTAGTGGCTCAGCAGTGAAGAATCCTCCTTCAATGCAGGAGACATGGGTTCCATCCCTGTGTTGGAAGATCCCTTAGAGAGGTTAAATGGCAACCTGCTCCAGTGTTCTTGCCTAGGAAATTCCATGGACAGAAGACCCTGACAGGCTACAGTCCATGGGGTTGCAAAAGAGTTGGACACAAACTTAGCAATTAAACAACAACAATCCTGTGCTAGGCCAGCTTCCAAACTTGGCTAAATTGCTTCAATGGAAATAAATTGTTTTCTATCAACAGCAAAAATGATAAAAATCAGAAATTGTGGAAATTTGAATTTATTTTTCAGTTATTAGACTGACTATTGACCAATCCCAAGGGGATGCTCTGGATTTTTTTCAAAAGATAAAATCCAAGTGTTCTGTTATCTTCTGGGTTAGTTATATTTTCCAACAGCTTTCTAAGGTTTTTGCTACTGTTTTATTTTACTTTGTTTCAACGTTCTATATGTGTGGCTTCAGCAGGAAGAGCTACAATATGTCATTCAGTTCACTAACATATCTTAGACTGTAAAGGGTAGCATATAATATTGCAAAATGAACGTGAACCATCTTAAATCTGGATAAGCTAAAATTTGAAACATTTCATAGACTGTGTTTCTCAAAATATTCCATCAAGTCAATACAATACAAATTTTATTTCAAATACTTTAACCAGTAGTTTTTGATGTGAAATTGTAAATGTGAAGTAAAATAAGAAAATTTTGCTTTTGCAATTTCTTCTCTCAGTCTAGCTTTATCCCACTGGCATTTACTGAATATCCACATGATGAATTAATTGAATCATTTCCCTTTACCAAACTGTTATAGTGTAACCAGGTAATACATAATTAAGCAAAATCTCATTATTTTCTCAACTGTATTATTTTGCAATATGCCATAGTTTGAACAGTTTTTGCTTCAATATACCTTCATAGATAACATTTTTTAAACTGCTGGGATTCAATAGTGTAGATAAGGGGACCATTTAATTGGCTTAAAAGTTAAGAACAGTCAACTGCTTCAGGAATTTGGGGGAAAACATCCATTTTCATTTAAAAAAATTACATATAAACAGGGAGTTAGCTATGGAGTAGGAAATGGCAACTCACTCTAGTATTCTTGCCTGTATTCTAGTATTCCAGATTTCCCCAGTGGCTCAAACGGTAAAGCATCTGCCTAAAATACAGGAGACCCGGATTCAATCCCTGGTTTGGGAAGATCTCCTGGAGAAGAAAATGGCAACCCACTCTAGTATTCTTGTCCGGAAAATCCCATGGACAGAGGAACTTGGTAGGCTACAGTCCATGGGGTCCCAAAGAGTCAGACATGACTGAACGACCTCAGAACAGAACTTGAGCACACACAGACACACACACACACACACAGACATACACACAGACACACACACACACACACACACACACACACACACACGTGCACGTGCACATGTGCATGCAAGGAGTTAGCTAATTAAACTGTTTCTAGCATCTTTGCCCAGTTACTAATTTATTTATTTCTACATATAGATATTTAAATGTATAAAAATTCCAAACATGACAAATTTTAAATACATCTAACATTTAAATATAGTACATAAAATACTCATATATATTTATTATATATATAATATATATATTTTATATTTATAATATAAAATACTCATATATACTCTATGTGTATGTACCAAGTAAAAGTCTTTTCCTATGTAATAAAAACATAGATTTTATGTTTCTTATAGCTCAGCTTTCACTATGAGGATTGCTTTCTTCTTCTGAGTAATGTAAAGTCACATAAAATATGGACATTATGAATGTTATTTTGCTGTTACAATAAATACATAGTTCTAAACTAGAAATGGAGAAGGAAATGGCACCCCACTCCAGTGTTCTTGCCTGGAAAATCCCATGGATGGAGGAGCCTGGTGGGCTGCAGTCCATGGGGTCGCTGAGGGTCAGACACGACTGAGTGACTTCACTTTCACTTTTTACTTTCATGCATTGGAGAAGGAAATATCTACAAAAATACAATTTTAAATTAGATTCAAAATCCTAACAATATGGAGTACCTACTATATCAAAATGAAAGTAAAATATTGAAATGTTGATTTAAACCTTTTAATAAACCTTGATTTTACCTTTATAGATAAACCAATACTTCTCATTAACTTTAATGAATATTATTCATATAGTCAGAGATGTCGTAAAAGTTTTAAAAGATAAAGGGTTTGGAAATTATTTTTAAATAGTGCTGTAAGTAATGCTTTAGTGTGAGATGTTATATGCGTTATAAACACCTATCTCATTGTGTGTAAAATTTTCTCTTTCTTCACAAAATGAAGACATATGCACTTCCCAGTTTATTACTCCTATGATCAAAACCCACCCCTGTCTAGACTTTGGGAAAGCCTATCTAATGAAACTGACCTTTTCTGGTATTTAAGAAAGAAGCTCTATCTTATATACACACACATTGGCTTAATCTTTTCATGTCTACATTAGGAATAAGAGTTTATTATTTCTATAGACAAATTTCAGAAATATGATTTATTAAATTCCCACTTCCTTTGTGGCTCAAATGGTAAAGAATCTGCCTGCAATGTAGGAGACCTGGGTTCAATCCCTGGGTTGGGAAGATAACCTGGAGAAGGGACTGGTAACCCACTCTAGTATTCTTGATGGGAAAATCCCACAGACAGAGAAGCCTGGCGGGCTACAGCCCATGAAGTCACAGAGTGGTACACTACTGAATGACTAACACTTTCACTTACAAATTCCCATATCACCAATGTTTCTCACACTGCTTCTGAACTTTTTACAACTGAATTTTTTATGGAAATCTACGTTAATAATATGTTGGATTTACTAGCTTTTCCAGAATTTCAGCCAAGCAAACTAGAAATAAAAATAACCTTAATGCTGAAGTTAATTAAAATCTGCATATACCTTTGGTAATTTAACTTTTTATGTATTTAAAGGTTTAAACAAAATAACAATTAACTCAATCTGAATACAGATAATTTTTAAGTAAAGAAGATAAGATAAAGGTTAATTTAGCATTTGCTAAATTAATTAAGCATTCAGTTAATTAATTTAACATTTAGTTAATTTAGCATTTAAATAAACATCGAAAATATTCGGACAAAACTTTTGTTATTCAGTATTTTTAAAAAATCTCATTAATACAGTAGTTTGTAGTCATTGGACAAATTTGGAAACTATAAAAAATTATAATGAGGGGGAAATCAACATGGTCTCACCAAATACAAAATAACTATTCTCATTGTGGTGTTATTTTCACTTGAAGATTCATATACATGTTCTAGGTCATACATACATAAATACACTTTTTCCTTTTATGTAGCTAAGATCACAATATATACTATATAAACTTTGGCTATAAAATGTTATCATCATTATTTTTCTTACCACTATATTTTCTTTGCTACCATGATTTTAATGTTTGAAAAATACAAATAAGCATGTCAAAGTGATATACCAAAATTTATCTTACCATTTTCCAAATTTAAATTGTTTCCAATTTTACTCATCTTAATAACACTATAATATATCTTGCTTATAAATTATTTCCTGTGAATCATTGATTATGTCTAAATCTTTTCTCTTTCCAACTTCTCTGCCACCATCCCAGGTCTCTAAATCAAGCATTCTGCAGTCACTTTTGCCCACTACAATCCAAACTCCATGTAACAGCCAGGGTGATTTTCTTATTACAGCAGTGTGCCCCTGTTTTCTGCCTTACTTAACTTTCAATGTGCTCATTGCTCTTGGGATAAAACCAAAGTTCTTATGCTGAAATCCTGCCTGCTTGCCTTGTCCTCTTATCTCACATTGAGCTAGGTTTTTCTTTTATCAAGTTCCCATTGTTCTAGAATTCTTACAGTTCCTCCTAAATGCCAGTTTAAACTCTTTTCCCACATGGAGTCTTCTCATGAGCAATTCTGTCCATCTAGACCATTTTTCACCTCCTTCTTCTCACAGCCAACTTGGACGTATCCTTCATATCTCATTCTAAATGCTATTTCATCTAATAAAAACATCCTATATGCCTTCTCAGTTCCCTGAAATTTCTCATAGCACTTACCACAATAGTACATCATTTATGTCAGTCCAGTCCCTCAGTCGTGTCCGACTGTTTGCTACCCCATGGACTGCAACACGCCAGGCCTCCCTGTCCATCCCCAACTCCCGGAGTCCACTGAAACTCATGTCCATTGAGTCAGTAATGCCATCCAACCATCTCATCCTCTGTCCTCCCCTTCTCCTGCCTTCAACCGTTCCCAGCATCAGGGTCTTTTCAAATGAGTCAGCTCTACGCATCAGGTGGCCAAAGTATTGGAGTTTCAATTCAACATCAGTCCTTTCAATGAACATTCAGGACTGATTTCCTTTAGGGTTGACTGGTTGGATCTCCTTGCAGTCCAAGAGACTCTCAAGAGTCTTCTCCAACACCACAGTTCAAAAGCATCAATTCTTTGGTGCTCAGCTTTCTTTATAGTCCAACTCTCACATCCATACCTGACTACTGGAAAAACCATAGCCTTGAATAGATGGACCTTTGTTGGTAAAGTAGCATCCTTGCTTTTTCATATGCTGTCTAGGTTAGTTATAACTTTTCTCCCAAGGAGTAAGCGTCTTTTAATATCATGGCTGCAGTTACCATCTGCAGTGATTTTGGAGCCCAAGAAAATAAAGTCTCCCACTGTTTCCACTGTTCTCCATCTATTTGCCATGAAGTGTGATGCAACCAGATGCCATGATCTTTGTTTTCTGAATGTTGTGCTTTAATGTTTGTGTATATAAATGGGCTTTCCTGGTGGCTCAGATGGTAAAGAATTTGTGTGCAATGCCGGAGACCCAGGCTCGATTCCTGGGTTGGGAAGATTCCCTGTAGAAGGGAATGGCTACCTACTCCAGTATGGAGTATTGGCTACCTACTGGAGTATTCTCTTGCCTGGAGAATTCCATTGACAGAGAGGCCTGGCAGGCTACAGTCCATGAGGTCGCAAAGAGTCAGACACGACTGAGCTACTAACACTTCATTTCACCTTATGTATATAATTATCCTTTTGCAATATTTAGTTTGTAGGTTTATACACCTTTCTGCACCTTGCTGTTTTTGCTCAGTAACATCCTGGGAAGGTCTTCTAAGTCATCTGGTAGCCATCTTTTAATGGCCACATAGTACGCCATGTTCAATTGAGTTTTAATCTATCCAGTCATTCATCTATTGTTGACCACTAACTTTGTTGCCAGTTTTTAGTTTCTATACCCAATACTGCAATAAAAATCCTCGTGTGTCAATGCTTTTATTTCCAGGAATTATTTTCCAAGAGTTTGCATAATACTTTTAAGAATACAAGAATCTTACCTTGTAATAGATGTGGTCAGATTAAGTTTTTAAAAAGCTACATAATCTTATATTTCTATAAGCATATAGAATATCTGCTTATATATACATATACAATTCCATTTTCTCTATGTACCCAGTAGCAATAGATATGTAGAGTTTTTCCAGTCTAATGAGAATAAAGTGATATATCATGGTTATTTTCATTTGCATTTTCCTCATTGTTACTGGAAGTAGGAATCTTTACATGAATTTGGAGTCTGGTAGGCTACAGTCCATAGGGTCACAAAGAGTTTGACACAACTGAAGCCACTTAGCATGCATGCATGCGTGTGAATTTATGGGCTATTTGGATTTATTCTCCCATGTAATTGCCTAATCATATATATTGCCTATTTTACTTTCATTGTTCTTCTTATGTCAATAATTTTGGTATATTATACTATTTAGCTCTTGGTGCATTATAGTCATTATAATCATGTTTTGTGGTATTTTGTGTCTTAATCAAAAGTTACAGCTTGTAGG
This sequence comes from Ovis aries, assembly GCF_016772045.2. Lineage (NCBI taxonomy): Eukaryota > Metazoa > Chordata > Mammalia > Artiodactyla > Bovidae > Ovis > Ovis aries. The sequence continues at coordinate 71,445,843 of NC_056062.1, read as the reverse complement.
TATCAAAATGTTTACCTTATCTTATACATCTTCTTTCTCATTCTTGATTAATTTCTTTATGTGGCGTAACATGTAGCTTCACTTTTTTTCTTCCATGACGAATAGCCAGTTGACTCAACATAACTTCATAAATAACCCATCTTTTTCCTATTTTATTAAATTAACCTTTGGCAAGTAATAAATTCTTATGTTTAAAGTAAAGTAAATGTCGCTCAGTCATGTCCTATGTTTACTAGGTCTATTTCTGAATTTCTATATTTCCCACTCTTTGTCTATTTCTATATCAATATTACATTGATATGATTACAAGGCTTTATTTTCTAGTATTGTGATCTCTGCTAAGACAAGGAGAAGGCAATGGCACCCCACTCCAGTACTCTGGCCTGGAAAATCCCATGAACAGCGGAGCCTGGTGGGCCGCAGTCCGTGGGGTCGCGAAGAGTCGGACACGACTGAGCGACTTCACTTTCACTTTTCACTTTCATGCATTGGAGAAGGAAATGGCAACCCACTCCAGTATTCTTGCCTGGAGAATCCCAGGGATGGCGGAGCCTGGTAGGCTGCGGTCTGTAGGGTCGCACAGAGTCAGACACGACTGAAGCGACTTAGCAGCAGCAGCAGCAGCTAAGACAAAAGTCATATTTGCATTATTCTCCTAATTTATATGTTCTGGCTGTATTTTTATATTTAACCTACTATATATATATATATATTTAATGTTATTCAGTCTCTACTTAAAAATAACTAGTTGAGATTCTAATTGGAGCTGCCTAATGTTTATAAATTAATTTCTGGAAAAAAATTTTATGACATTGAGTCTTACCATTCAAGATTCATCCTAATGAATAAACAGTAGCTTAGCTGGGTTTAGATTTTTCTGTTGTAGTTTTTCCCCTTAGTAATTTACAGATGCTATTTCACTACCTTTCAACTAAGTTGGGAATGAGAGGTTTAGCATCCATCTGATTTTCTATTCTTCTGTAGACTACTTATTTTTGTCTGCACAGATGCATGTAAGCTTGAGAGTTTTGCCAGAATTTGCATAGGTCAGTGCATTTTCTCATTCATCCTGTCTGGAACTTACTAAGTCCTTTCAACTGACAATACAGATCTTTTCTCAGCTCGGAAAAAAGTATTTTTCTTAATTATTGCTTCTCTTACTTCTGTTCCATTCTCCTTCTGCAATTTCTATTTTTCATTTTTTTAATTTTCTTGGACCCATCCACTAACTCTCTTATATTTTCCATTTTATACCTTTAATTTATTTAGTATTCCCCTTTGGGATAGTGCTTAAACTTGATCTTCAGGTTAGTAATTCAGGTTTCAGCAAAAGTCATCCTCTCTCTCTTACGCATACTGAATTATATAGTTGTGAAAATCATGTTTCAGTTCCCAAAAAAAGTGCTCTTATTTTCTCTTCATTTCTGCCTTCACCTGGAACTCTATTTCACTTGGGATTGATTCCATTTATTGTGACTGCTCTTCCTATTTCTGGCTTTGAGACCCCTTAGATGGGTGGGGTTTTTTCCCCTTAGTCTGCTTATGAGGATGCTACCAACATGCAATTTTCCTAAGCGACAGTATTCTCATAGGTGAAGTGTCCTACCCCCACGTGCTGATGGTATATGTGCAGGCATTTTTTGATGGCAGCACCTGCAGGAAGATTCTAGGAGAATGAGAACCTTCTGCACAAGTATCTATTCTTCTCTAAGGACCAAGCTCTTAGCAGGATCCCCTCCTCTCAGATTTTACATTAAGATGCATGCTGTTCTCCAACTGCTCTCCAAACCAGTAGGGAAGAAATCTCACTACCATCTTTCTCCACCAGGATGCCAGCCAAGACAAGAGCATCATTCATGCACATCTATCTACAGAATCCCGTAGCTATTTGTATCAGTAGCAGCAAATAGTTTGGGTTTAGGTTAGAGGAACAAGAGATAGAGAGAGAATTGTGTTTGAGTCACCATGTTCCCAGAATACTTCTCCCAGATATTTTTCAAATTTTGTCTCTTTCTTTTAAATGTTTTTGGTGCTCCAAGAAGGCCCAAATCATGCCTATTTTACTCACCATTGTATATCCAGCCCTAGCATGATGCCTACATCAAATAAAAGAAGTCACTAATTAAATGTTTACAAATGATGGGTATTTGTGACATCAATCCTCAAAGAATATTTTCAATTAAATATTTAGGGCTATAGCCATTTCCTGCATTGTTCTTTACACTGTGTTTATACTTTCAAAATCTTTCCAAATCATGTGTCTGTGAACTATGTACGCTAAAATTTATGCATAGATTCATCAGAATTTTCCCCTGTTATCAGATGGCCCAGAGCTTTGCTCATCATAATGGCTCACTGACTTCCCTTGGGCCTATCAAAGATGAGCCAAAGCTTCCTTGCTCACCCAGCATGTGTGCCTCTTTACAAAAGAACATGTTTGCATTTATCTCAGGATCATCTCGGTTCAGTTTTCCCATAAAACATAATAGCCCTCAGGAAGCTGGGTAGTTAGTCTTAGATGAGCAACATGTGACAGTGGTTTTTAAAAGATAATGAAAAAGTACACTGGAGAATTTGTTTTCTTTTTATTTTTTTTTAAACTCAGGGAGCTTCAGAACATTAACTGCTTTGCCAGCCGAGAACAGGTGCAAATCCAGTGATCAGGTGACACTGTTGCTGTGACAGAGGAAAACTATTCTTGCTCATAACAGATATAACCAAAGGTGAAATGACAATATGTTCCAGACTATTTTTACCAGTAAATTTCCACATACATTAAAGAAGAGAATTTGTACGATAAAAATTCTCTTTCGACTCTACTGTGCTTCTGTCATACGTGTCTATCTTTTGAATCAGTGGACTTCATATCGTGAGGGTCTTTAACAACCCCTGATGACCAGACCACACCCTATACTAATTAAGCTGAATTTCTGGAAGTGGAACACAAGCATATGTATTTCTTTTTTTTTTTCTTATTTATTTTTATTGAAGTATAGTTGATTTACAATGTCATTAATTCCTATTATGCAGCCAAGTGATTCAGTTATGCATATATATATACATATATACACATTCTTTTTAATATTCTTTTCCATTATGGTTTATCATAGGGTATTTTTTTTATCATAGTATAATTGCTCTACAATGTTGCATTAGTTTCTGCTATTCAGCAAAGTGAATCAGCTATATGAACACATTCTCCCCTGCCTCTGGAGCCTCCCTCCTACCCCACGCACTATCCCACCCTTGTAGGTCATCACAGAGCACCAAGCTGAGCGGCCTGTGTTACGCAGCAGCTTCCCACTAGCTATCTGTTTCACACGTGGTAGTGTATATACATCGATGCTACTGTCTCAATTCATCCTGCCTTTTCCTTCCCCTGCTGTGCCCGCAAGTCCATTCTCTATCTCTGTGTCTCTATTCCTGCCCTGCAAATAGGTTCATCAGTACCATTTTTTTTCTGGATTCCATGTACACATATGTATTTCTTAGGGTTCTCTAAGTTAAAGTGATTCTAAAATGTGGCCATGTAGCAATAGGTAGGCCCTTGCTACCTAAAATGTTCTCCGAGGGCCAGCAATTATGGTCAGTGTCAGGGAACTTGTGAAAAATATTCAATCTCAGGCATCATTTCAAAAATACTGACTCAGAATCTGCAATTTAAAAAGTATTTAATATGCCCATTCAAATTTAAGAAGTATTGAACTGTACCACCTGGTTGCTCTCACTGGTCCTAACTTCTGCAGACAAGTTGGTTCCAACAAATTCATTCAAAAGTTGCTAATTGAGTGTTTATTCTGTGCCAAGCATATAGTTAATAATCCAAGACATAATGTTTAGATAGTTATATATTTTTTGGAGTATTGGAGCAATACAAAGTAAAATATGTTCTAAGACATACGGGGTTAAACTTAGTTCTTATTTTTCCATAAAATTAGTGAGTAGGATTGGCTAGTCTACTCAGAAAAGCCAACCTCCAGGTGGCCACAAAACCATTATACAACTTTAAGCCTTCTCCTGGGTTAGAATTTCAAGTTTAGAATATCCTATTCCTGCAACAGTTATACCTAATGTGTCACCTAATATTTGTATAACCAAACTAATTACTTGTCCTTAATGGCCTGAGTGGTACAGGTAGTGTGGCCTAGGAAAACAGCAGTCTGAACCTGCAAAGTAAGCTTGTTGGAAAGACTTTTGCATATAATCTGGAAGTTTGTATTATATCTGGTGTATAGATCTTTTGACTGATTTGGGGGGCAACTTTTTACTTGCTCTTTCTTTGGCATTTTTATATTTTAATGTTTAATATATTTGTTCTAAAAATTGGTAGCTTTTTCTAAATTTCATTATGTCCTCTCTTTTATGTGTAAATGATCAGCTGCATAAGTAAATTATCCCTAAGTGCATAGCTAAATAAATATAAGACTTCTGACCTCCAGAACTCTGTATATTATACATTTTCTTCTCCCTTGTACTGGCAAGTGTTAGGGGTTGCCATCATGGACTGAGCTTAGCATCATAGGAAAAGAAAAAAAGCAGTGCTTCCATGTACCTGGTTCCCTGGTGGCTCAGATGGTAAAGAATCTGCCTGCAATGCAGGAGACCTGGGTTCAGTCCCTAGGTCAGGAAGATCCCCTGGAGAAGGGAATGGCAACCCACTCCAGTATTCTTGCCTAGAGAATTCCATGGACAGAGAAGCCTGGTGGGCTACAGTTCTGGGGTCACAAAGAGTCAGACACGACTGAGCAACTAACACTCTCATCGTATACCTGTCAATCAGTCAATTATTTCTTTGATGGAGATAATGTTAGAGTAATCACATAAAAAAACCAAAATCTTAGTAAAGTCTGCTTCTTCAGTTAATAAACAAATTTGCGCTCAGTCACTCAGTCACGTCCAACTCTTTGCCACTCCATGGACTATAGCCCGCCAGGCTCCTCTGTCAATGGGGATTCTCCAGGCAAGAACTGGAGTGGGTTGCCATACCCTCCTCCAGGGGATCTTCCCAACCCAGGGATCAAACCCAGGTCTCCCACATTGCAGGTGGATTTTTTTTAACCTTCTGAGCCACCAGGGAAGCCCAAGAATACTGTAGTGGGTAGCCTATCCCTTCTCCAGGGGAACTTCCCAACCCAGGAATTAAACTGGGTTCTCCTGCATTGCAGGCAGATTTTTACTAGATGAGCTACCAGGGAAATCCAATAAACAGTTACCAATTATTAATTGCAAGATACCAAAAGGGTGTAAGAACATTAGAAGAAATGCCCTAAAATCAAGTAATTTACAGTATAAATGAGATAATTTCTACATCTTATAAATTTGCAATTGCTGTATATGGTATCTGTGAATCTACCGTACTCTCTGGTATATATATTCCAAATAATATCTTTGTTGTTTATCAAGTATTTATAGCACACAGTACATAAGTGAATCTGTGTTATTTATTACAAGACTGTGTATCCCTAAATCACACAATGCAGGGGAAACAATTCCTATATTTTATACTGAAAAGTTTAAGTTTGAAATATAATATAATTCCTTCCCGAATCTTCCCATAAATATTTACTGAGTACTTACAATGTACAAAGCACTACCCTAGAGCTAGGATACAGCAATGAACCAACTTTTCAAGGTCTTTGACACCATGAGTATTATATTCTAATTTCAAGAGACTGATGGATGAATGGAGAGATGGATGGATAGTGGGAGAGGTAGTGATCAGCAGTAAAAAATCAAAGAAAAATTTTAAAGGTAGCAAGAAAGATGGTGATGGATACATACAGAAACTTGTCTTAGGAAAGAATTCTAGAGCTGAGACCTGAATAAAGAGAGTTTGACCATGGAAAGAGAACAATTAACCGGGCTGTGAAGTAGGGGTTTATTTTCATATCCCTGAAGCAGGTCAGTCTGATGGGGGAGTAAGAAGTCTGCCATCTTAAGTGACTTCATAGGTTACCTTAGAAGGGAAAAATACCCAGCAATTCACACATGGAAAGTTTCTATGTTCCAGGCTTGGATGAAACATCTCATATTTCATCAACTAGAATTCCATATCATAGTCATCCCTAACTGCAAGGGAACAAATGAAAAAACAAACATACTCTGTGAATTCAGTAAGATGAGGAAACACAGTTAGTGATTAGCCAGGTATTATTAGGGCTTCCCTTGTGGCTCAGCTATAAAGAATCCATCTGCGGTGCAGGAGACCTAGGTTCGATCCCAGGGTTGGAAAGATCCCCTGGAGAAGTGACCAGCTACACACTCCAGCCTAGAGAATTCCATGGAGTGTATAGTCTGTTGGGTCGCAAAGAGTCAGACATGACTGAGCAACTTTCACTTCCACTTTTAGGTGTTATTAACTGCAAAAGTAAAACTCCAGTTCCTGCCTTCTGCTAATAGAAGTCCTATGTGCAAGACTGGGCTCCTTCAGAACTGGCTGGTCAAAACTCCAATCCCCTTGGGAATTTTCATTTAATTCCTGCAGGTGGAAGGTCTCAGTACTTCAATATTTGTACATTAACTACCGAAGTAGTTCTACTGATGTTACCAGTTACAAAGAGTGCCAGAAACTGTTTGTCTCCTCATATCTGTTCTCCACTTTTTCTACAGTAACATAAAACCTGATATGCATCTCGGGGCATGCTTATATGGACTAAAGACCTTCCCTTATGATCAGTTTAGCCAGATGACTAATTTGGAGCAAATAGAACATAAAAGAAGATATAGACAACTTCTGAGAAGTGCCTTTACCTTCCTTGCTGGCTGGAATGAAGACATGATGACTGGAGCTAGAGCACAGATCTTAGAGCACAAAGTGGAAGGTACGCTAGGCTTAGCAGAGCAGTGAGTGTAAGGAGCTTGGATTTTTGATGATTTTGGAGCTGCCACAACAAACCAGAGTATGCCTACATTTTTATAAGAAAAAAATTAATTTATACCAGAAAAGTAATTGCTCACAACTGGTAAGTGGTACAAATGGCATTCCAAAACAGGTCTGCCATATTGAAGCAAGTGTTCTTGACTACCATACTACATGGTGACTCAGAGCATATGATCTATTCCAAGCTTCAGGATAACTCAAAGCCTCTACTTAATGGTGCAATGGCAACCCTCATCTACCACAGCCCACCACTGGGGTTTCTCTAATCTTGTATCCTCTTCCACAGCTTGGACTTGTGACTGATTCCTAGTAGTTAATTCTTGCACTAAGCTCCAGTTTCAGTAAATGGGATTCTGGTTCCTTTGGCAAAACCTAGGTCCTCACCTTGAATTCTTACCCACCTCTCAAATTCTTCTCAGTTGATGAGGAATCTAAAGTCCTAATTCTTGTGGTTGAAACTGGAAGTCACTCAGGCATGCCTGACTTTTTGTAACTGCATGGACTGTAGCCCACCAGGCTCCTCTGTCCATGGGATTCTCCAGGCAAGTGTACTAGAGTGGAGAGCCATTCCCTTCTCCAGAAGATCTTCCCAACCCAGGGATCCATCCTAGGTCTCCTGCATTGCAGACAGATTCTTTACCATCTGAGCCACCAGGAAAGCCCTTTGTTCTCATGGTTGGGTCTCCACTAACTGCAAATTACTCAGATGTGGAGCATTTGTTTGCCATGCTATCTTCCTGCTCTCAGCAAATTACAGCCCTGACTAGTCTCCATAATCAAAGATATGGAACATGATGATATGGGTCACAAAGTATAATGATTAAGCTCTCAGTGTCCTGCATTGCATTGTCTGCACTTAAATATCAACTTTGGCCCTATCTGCCTATGACCTGGATATAGCACCTAACATGTCCATGCTTCTGTTTTCTTTTCCAAAGTGGAATAATAATAATAATAAACCCATAGATTTTTTCCATGGGAATTAAATGAGGTAATTTGAGTAATGTGCATAGAACTGGCACATACAATTATTCAAGAAATGTTAGTTATTGTAATCATCACTTATTCTAAGATAAATCTGACCCAATCGCCTATGGCTTTTTCCTGTTGCTAGGCAAGACTTTAACTTTTCCTTGTTGACTCTGCAGGCTATCAGATTTTTCATGAGGACTGCTCTAAGTCTGGTTATTCGTCTACTTGTCTTTTTCCTCTAATAGATTGAAAGCCCCTCAAGGGAAAGTACTATGTTTTATTCATTGTTATTTCCTCTAAAATGCAGTGGGTACACAGATACATTTTTTTGAATTGATGTAAGACCAGAAAGTCAAACAACTTAGATTAAAAATTAAAAGCTGGAGGTCTAGACAGGTAAATATTCTGGCCAAGTCAAGACAGCTACTTTCTGGTGAAACTGGAACCAACACCGTGTCATATCACATCTCTGTGTTTTTGCTCATATTGTTCTTACAACCTGGAATTTTTTTAAAGTATGATCAGATGTTACCCTCCTGATGTGTTCTTTTCATGAAGTTAATTATTTTTATCTGATTATTTTGAATACTCAGGATAACACCATATACTCCTGTGTTTTATTTTTATGTCCAGTTCCAATATTACTTTTGAAGTCGTAAATGTCACCGTGATTTATATTTTACTCCTGTATTATCCAATGCAGTTTCCAAAACATAGAAAGTAACAATAAATATGTGGTAGAGGAAGTAATTCCCATCAATATTTTGCTAAATATTGTATTTTCTGGCTAATCCTATTTTGCAGACTGTGTGGAGATTGCAATAAAATTTCACTTGGCAGTTTCTCTTGTTTGTGCACTGGAGTTCAACTCTTCCAGAGATTTATAGAATCTTAACCCTCCAACCTCCATCCCAGGAGACAAATGCCAATGCCCACCCTTCTTGTTGCTTTATAATAATTGAACAACTGCAATCCAGTTAACCACTACTATCCTAATTTACTCAGTTGAGCTCTGGAAATCTGGCCAAATTATCAGGCAGTCTTAATTGTATAGACCCAGAAGATTTTAAAACAAAACCCAGGCGGTTGAATGAGAATTACTGCTTAAGAGTTGGCATTTGGGAAGTTCAAGTTTCTTCCTGTGTTCATGTCAAATACACCACCTTCACATGTCTCAAGTGGAGTAGGCAAAAAGAGAAAGGAGGAGTCCAACTGAAGAATGGGAAAATGGTAGAAAAACATACAACCATATTTATTTTGTATCTAACCCTTTGAGGAATCTATTTTTTAATAGTTGAATGCCAAAATATATCACTGATAAACTGAAAAAATAAATATACTAGAGAGCTCAAAAATTTTTACTGATAAAATACACAATCAAAATGTTTGTAAACTGCTACCTGGGACATCGTAGTATAGAGCTGACTTTCTCTTCAAAATAAAAGCAGAACCGTTTTTATTGTCACCTCTGTATGTTTTGGTGTCTCTCTTTTCTCTCTGTCTCTTTTTAAATATCTGACTCTTTTTTCACTGATTTCCTAATCCAGCTGATCTTTTAACAGATCCAGAATTTAAAGACTCAGAGCTTAAGTTTAATTCACATTTGTCTTCATGCTGCTAAGTTTGACTGGCTACCATGTGAATGCATTGCCTTTCTTTAAGTTTGAGCGCAGCCAGAAAGGAAGGAAAAAAAATGGGAAGAGAAGAGGAGGGGAGGGAGAGGGAGAGAGAGAAAAAGAAAGTAAGGAGGAAGGCAGAGAAGGAAGGAGGGAAGGGAGGAAGGAAGAAAAGAATGAAGGAAGGTAAGGAGGGAGGAAGGAAGGGATGCTTTTGTTTTTATTGCTGTTCAGCACTAGAGAAGATGAGAAGGCAGGCAGCTAAACAGGATTAGAAAAGAAATCAATGGCAAGAGAAGTACTATAGATTTCTTCTCTCTCCTACCCTTGCATAGATGAAATCCAGCAGTTCATCTGTTTCTTACTTGTCAGTAGCAAAGTCAGTTGTAAGGACTTAGAACTATAATGATGAAATAACAAAGTGCAAAATGATAGGGTTGTAAAGCCGGTTTATTTCTTTTAAAATTTATGCTCAATTTTTAAAGGTTACTTTCCATTTACAGTTATTACAGAATACTGGCTGTGTTCCCTACATTGTACAATGCATCCGTGAGTCTGTCTTACACCAATAGTCTGTGCCTTCCCCTCCCCTAGCCTTATGTTGCCCCTCCCCTCCCAATGGTAAGCCCTAGTTTGCTCTCTACATCTGTGAGTCTGCTTCTTTTCTTTTGTTATATATATGTGTGTGTGTTGTACCTTCTTTATCCATTCATCTGTTGATGGATACTTAGGTTGCTTCCATATCTTGGCAATTGTAAATAATAATGCTATGGACATTGGGGTGTGTGTATCTTTTTGATGCGTTTTTTTCCAGGTATATACCCAGGAATGGAATTGCTGGGTCATATGGTAATTCTGTTTTCAGATTTTTGAGTAACTGCCGTACTGTTTTCCACAGTGGCTGTACCAATTTGCATTTCCAACAGTATAAAAGGATTCCCTTTTCTCCACATTGTCACCAACACTTATTATTTGTGTTCTTTTTGATGCTAGCCTTTCTGACGAATGTGAAGTGATATCTTGACTAGCAATGTTTAGCATCTTTTGATTTGCTTGTTGGCCACCTGCATTTCCTCTTTAGAAAATCTCCTATTCAGTTTTTCTGCCCACTTTTTAATTGGGTGGTTTGTTTTTTTGATGTCAAGTTGTATGAGCTATTTATATATTTTGAACATTAACACCTTACAGGTACTATTATTTGCAAATGTTTTTTTTTCCCATTCAGTAGGCTGCTTTTTTGTTTTGTTTTTATGGTTTCCTTTGCACTGCAAAAACTTTTAAGTTTAATTAGGTTCCATTTGTTTATTCTTGCTTTTATTTCCTTTAGGAAATGGATCCAAAAAAACATTGCTTCAGTTTATGTCAAAGAGTGTTCTGCCTTTGTTTTTATCTAGGAATTTTATGGTATCTGATCTTACACGTAGGTCTTTCATCCATTTGGAGTTTATTTTTGTATATAATATTAGAGAATGTTCTAATTCATTCTTTTACATGTAGCCATTCAATTTTCCCAACATACTTACTGAAGAGACTTTCTCCAGTGTATATTTCTGCCTCCTTTGTTGTAGATTAACTGACCATCATTGCATAGGTTTATCTCTGGGCTCTCGATCCCGTTTCACTGATCTGATCAGTTGTTGTGCCACCGCCATATTGTTTTGATGACTGTAGCTTTGTAGTATAGCCTGAAGTCAGGGAGTATGATTCCTCCAGCTCTGGTCTTCTTTCTCAAGATTGTTGTGCCTATTTGGAGTATTTTTGTGTCTCCTTTCATTGTAATGTAGTTTATAAAACTTGGTGAATATTGATGGATTCATTACCTTTAGGGTGATTGGGGGCTAAATACTAAGGGGTACTTAAATAATATGTTCATGAAATACAGTAAACTCCATAAATTCTCTCTTTACCAGGCATTTTTCATGTATAACAGGTACAACCCAACTGCTAAATATTGATTTAATACTCGTCATTTAACTCTGAGTCAAACTTTAAAAAATATTTTTAGAAGTAGAAGATACTAGAACACCTCACCAAAATATTAATCTCTGGGAGCTAATAATTTTTGTTCCTCATCCCAAATTAACTCCAAAGCTAGCTGTGTTAACTTCTCCAGGCTCTTGTACCAAATGAGTATGCATAGAACATTCTAACACTTCTCCAGGCTCTTATGCTAAATGAGTATGCATAGAACATTTGTTTTCTACTAAACAATTGCAGTCACAAAGTTGTCTCTCCACAGCCAGTATTCAACACCTTCCTCCGCAGCTACCTCACTGTCCAACAGGGTGTAGGCAACTCTGGTTGTCCTTTCAAAGCATTGATGGTTATACTTAGATTCTTGAGACCACACACATGGCACCAAAGACGACTTAACCAGTTTGTATTCAGAGAGAGCTGGTAAAGAACTCTTACCTGTGCTTTGAACATAGAACTAGTTTTCACTTACTTCCTGGTCAAAGAAACTTCCTCTCTCTTTTTCTATCACCTAGTAGGTTGCCTACTTGCTCCTCATGCTTATGAATATTCCCCTCCAGGGCACAGAATAGTAGATACCATGGTGGCCAAGACTACTAGTTGAGCTCAGTAATACAACCTCCAAATTTTAGTTTAGCACTTGAACTTCTAGAAAATGTCAGTATAGGTGAGTGCGCCATGTGACAAAATGCTGGCCTGACTAAATGTATGACTTAATTTTCACAAAATTTCTATGCGGCAAACTTCGGGAATTCTCCCTGATACCTCTTTCTCACTTCCTTTTTATGCTGTCTTTCATTATATTATTTGGAATGTAGTCCCTTTGGAATCGGGTTAGGAGCACAGAGCCCAGATGAGCTGGACAGGATCTAGGGACCCTGAGTATTTCGCAGAGCAGAGCTGCCATACTAATCAAGGTTTGAAGAATTCTAGACTTTTGATTAGGAGATAAATATTCTTCTATCTACTTTAAACCACTGTCTTCATTGTTAATGTTATTTACTTGTTGGTCAGTTATACCTGAAGCAAAACCTATCTAATTTACAGTATAAGATACAACATGTATGCTAGATCAGAACTCATTCATATTTTGACCAGTTTATTGATAATGTATTCAGCTCTAATCCAAATGTTAGGACCACCCAAGAATCCATTTCCTTCTTGGAGTAAAAAACACGGACATTTTTAGGGTGATGGCACAGCCCTACTTTAAAGGTTTCCTTAGCTGCAGTCCACGGGATAGCCAAGAGTCGGACACGACTGAGCGACTTCACTTTCACTTTTCACTTTCATACATTGGAGAAGGAAACGGCAGCCCACTCCAGTGTTCTTGCCTGGAGAATCCCAGGGATGGCGGAGCCTGGTGGGCTGCCCTCTGTGGGGTCACACAGAGTCGGACACGACTGAAGTGACTTAGCAGCAGCAGTAGCTAAAGTTAGTAGTTGTAAAAAAAAAATTAAATACACTTAGTTATACAACAACAGTTGAAATCTAGGCTATTTGTCTGGAATAATATCATCTGACTTTGACCTACAGAGAATTTTCCTTTTAGTATGATGCATGATGAGACTTGATTACTAGATGCATTGACATTTTAGGAAGAAATAGTTTGCTGACAGCCCAGCCTGAGAGCTTGCCCTATTCTTGCCTGCACACTCACTCACCCAGTGCTGCTACAGAAAACTCACTGCAAAAATGTCACAGGCAGGAAACAAACTGATGAAGGGCTGATTATCACTCGGAGAGAACAATCTGACTGCAATGGCTATTGCATGATACACAGAATCAAGGTGAACAGCTTCCCAGTTTCCAGAGTGAACAAAGGGCTATAAATCCATTTAAGGGGTAAAATAAGTGTAATATTTTACCTTTATAAAATATATACTCTCCAAAGAGCTTGAAAGGATTTCCAAGACATACCAATAGCCTCCAAACTACTGTAGAAATGTACCAAAGGAGATAATCTGAAATTATGCTTGAAAGAAACAAAAAGTGAAAATGAGGACGCTCAGTCGTGTCTGACTCTTTGCGACCCCATGGACTGTAGCCTACCAGGCTCCCCCATCCATGGGATTTTCCAGGCAACAGTACTAGAGTGGGTTGCCATTTCCTTCTCCAGGGGGTCTTCCCGACCCAGGGATCGAACCTGGGTCTCCTGCATTGCAGGCAGATACTTTACCTTCTGAGCCACCAGGGAAGCCCCAAAATTATGTTTATTCACCATGAAACTCTGATCCACTACCAGAATCCTTCAGCTAGCAGATAACCAGAATATACTCACTTTCCAGAAATGATTGAGGCCATCTAATACAAATTCCCTTCATTTTCTTCTCCTTTACCTTCAAATGTTATTTCTTGAGAAGGATTTATGCACTCAGTACTCTATTCCTATGGGACTTTTCAGTCCTCCTCGGCTCCCCCAGGACTCCTCTGCATCAGTTAACATATTACATATTCCAGCTCTCACTGTCCATTTCTTCCCTTCCCCCAAACTATAGAGTGCCAGATTGATCGCTTCAATTCCCTTTCCTTTCCAAACTGGCTAGCTTCTTCCTGTTATTGTATAACTTCTTAAAAGAGCATCACTGTCTATTGCCTCCACTTTTTCTCCTTTTCTCTATGTTGGTTCATGTAATCTGACCATAGTTCCCACTTCTAATCAAACTTCTTTATTAAGCTTCACTAATATTGTGCTATATTAAATGAAATTTTCCTAGGCCTCTTCATTCTGCTTGACACTAAAGTCTCTGCTACAATTAATGTTTTGCCTTTTCTCAACTCTTTCTTCTGCTTGTACTGACCTCTGCAGGGTCCCTCATTATTGACTGTATCCTCCTTAATGTTCTTTCCTCCTCTGGAATCTCTTCCACCTGTGGTGGCCTAGTTCTCATCCTTCTCTTCTAATTTCTCCTGACTCTGCTTTTCTAGCATGTTTTATCAGCCCAACAGATGTTGGGCTGAACGTCTAAATGTTTGTTCTCCCGAATTTATATTTTAGCATATCATGTTTCTCACTATGATTCATGTGCTATCTCATTTGATATTATTTCCATAGTTTTCATGATTAAGCCCATGCAAATAATTCTCAAATAAAATTGCTCGAGTCTGAAATATCTTAAGGTCCAAACCAGACACACTCTCTGTACATCCCACATAGTTCTAGCAGAAAGATAAAGATCAAAGTATTTCCACATAAGACATCACCTTACATCTTAATTTTAATTCCCATTCTCCTTTCTGTGTTATTGGTCCCACTAAATGACTACTTCATCATTTTAATTTCTAAGATTCATGATACAAATCTTATCATCTCTTCCCTCTAACTCATGACCTATCCCCAGCTTCATAACTTTTGACTTAACTCTAAATAAGTCCAAGGAATTCCCACATGCTGCAGCAGATGCAAAGATCAAATATAAGCTTCTGAAGATGCCTGCAAGTTGTTGCTAGTCCTAACAACTCTGCCCACACAATGACTTGTTCATCCACTTTTATTCTAACAGACTCCAGTGCAAGCCCACATAAACTCTATTATTGTCCATTGTTATAGCCTCAAAAGAGGTCTCACTTCTTCCATGCTCTTCTCACATCCAAGGGATCCTCTACAGTGTTTCCATAGTTACCAATACGAAAAGAAATCTAATCCAGATATTTGTCTCTGTTAAAAAAAAAAAAAAAAGCCCTCAGTGCCTCTCTGCAGCACCTAAAATAAAATCCATTCCCTGTCTAGAACTTAAATCTAAGCACAGTTTATTTGCATTGCCTGACAAGATTATTGATACAGTCTAGATTCTGGGGGCACACAGCCTATGGCTGTATGAAAGCTAAATTGAACATCACAGAGCTACAGATGATTTTAAACACAGCATAACCCCGCCCCCCAAAGCAGAACTCTTACAGAATAATTTTTTAAGTCAAGTGGTTGACAGTAATTCAAAAGTCATTTCAGTCCTTATGCACTCTTAGAAAACATTATCAGAAATTCAGTTTATATCCTACAGCAACATTCCATTAAAACGTATTTTTCTCTTCTGTTCACTAAAACTCTTTCTTACTAGAGATTAAAATGTAGCAAACACTTTAAAAATTCCTCCACAGTCTACCCAGGCAGCAAGGCCAAAGAACATGACTTTTGAAACAGATGACAAGTTAGACAGGGGAGTCAAACAAAACTGAGAAGATAGCACAAAGTTCTAGCTTTAGAGCTGCAGACTAGCCTGAAAAAGTGAAGCAGCAGGACTCCTGGCCTGGGCATGGATCCAGTCTTGAAAGGGAATTGAGAAATTAAGAATAGCGGACAGCAGTAGTAATAGGGACAAATGAAGTACCCCGCCTCCATATCTGTGTGTGTGCTTGTGTGCGTGTGTGTGTGTTCACATGTGGGGCTTTATAGGCAGGAGGAGTGATATAGGGAGGGATGATGGCTGGTAGCAGAGGAGACAGAGATGGAGAAAGGTACATGGGGCTACATCTATGTAGAAGGACATCGCAGAGAGAGGAGATTTCTGATGTGCCAGCTAGTTAAGAAGGCCAGTCATTCTGACTGATCTCCTGGATCCCAGATGTAGGTAGCTCATAAGTGGAAGCCTTTGTAAATAGAGGGTTGGGATGACAAGCTCATCGAGTTACTTCCTCTTTAGAAAGGATGGGCCCCAAAATTCAAAGAAACATTCACTCTGCTTCTTATTGCTTACAAATGAAGCTAACAAGGATGAAAAAAAAAGACAGGGAAAACTATGAGTTGATATCTCCTACCTTCCCAGCATTATTTCCCATTGTCTACTTCTCAATTTTCTTTTAAATTTTTGATATGTCCCTCCAGGCACAGAATTTCCCTATATGTAGTCATAATTCTTTGTTCACAATATACTATTATCATTGGTATAATGAACTTCCTTTATTTGGCTTTATTTATTTGTTATTTTGTGGATTTAATCTTTTAACTTCATAATTTTTAAATATCCATAAACCAGCACTAAACTTGTAATGTAGCATTATCTATTTTCTCCTCCCATGATTTTCCCTAAATGGCAAATATTATCCTACATATTTCTCATTCCTTTGCTTTTTACTGCCTATATGTATATTTGAACAATATATCAGTTAATGTTACCTGTTTTTCCATTTTTAAAAAAGGCTATGATATTGTGTAAAGTCCTCAATGGCTTAATTTTTTCATTCCATATTATGCAACAAAAATTTATCCATGTTGTTGTATTTAGCTATAGATTGTTTATCTTCATGGTTATTACAAACCCACTGTGTGCACGGACTACCCAAATCTCCCATCAAACCACTCTCTGAACACAAAGGCACACAGCCTCTTTGCTTTGACTGAAGCTATTTCCCTATGTTTTCTTCCAGATCATGAGATGACAAAAATGTTGGAGTTAGCACACAAGGACATTTAAAAAGCTCTTCTAAATGTGTTTAAAGATTTAAAGTAAAAGATCAACATAATGAGTGAACATATGGGATATCAGAGCAGATAAATGGAAGTATAAAAGCCAGATGGAAATTTTAGAACTGAAAAATATAACATCTGAGATGAAAAATGTACTGGATGAACTTAAGACTAGATTGAACACTGGAAAACAGGGCAACCAGTGGACTTGAAGACAATTAAATAGAAACTATTCCCACTCAGGTACAAAGAGGAAAAAATGTTTTTTAAAAAAGGAGACCAAACCATAGTGCCCCATGGACTAATAACTAACTTCATAATATATGGATAATTGGAATCCCAGAGCAGGAGGAAAGAGAAATGCAGGCAAGATAAAAATGAGGAAATACTGGCCCAAATTTGACAAAAAAATATAAACTCAAATCTTATAACTTAACAAACCCCAAGTAGGATAATCCCCAAATTGGTAGGGGTAAACAGTATGTATCTTTAACGGGAATAAGCAGTTCACAAATGGGCAATGTAATGTACTGATTCAGAATATGGTCCTTAGAGATAGGTATCTCAATTTAGTTATTATTTCATTTACTAGTTACATAAACTTCAGCAAGTTACCTACCTCTTCTTTGCCTGGCTTTCCTCATATGTAAGGACAATAATAGTAACTATATGTTCAAATTGTTGTGAGGATTACATGAGTTAATATGTAAGAAGCATTTACAGCATATTCTTAGACATGTTAAGTACTCAAAATTCTAATTTTAAATACATGAGGAAACTATGATTTAAAAAAGAGAACCATTACAGAAACAAATGGGGTGTTAGGAAGATGATATGCAACAATTTTGAATTATAAATAAATGAGGTAATTTTGCCCCTAAATGTCTGTATTCTTTATTCATGCCTATGCTTCTGTATCCTAAGTGAGTAGATGTTATCAGTTCAGTTCAGTCTCTCAGTTGGGTCTGACTATTTGCGACCCCATGAATTGCACCACGCCAGGCCTCCCTGTCCATCACCAACTCCCAGAGTTCACCAAACTCATGTCCATCGAGTCAGTGATGCCATCCAGCCATCTCATCCTCTGTCATCCCCTTCTCCTCCTGCCCCCAATCCCTCCCAGCATCAGAGTCTTTTCCAATGAGTCAACTCTTTGCATGAGGTGACCAAGTATTGGAGTTTCAGCTTTAGCATCAGTCCTTCCAAAGAACACCCAGGACTGACCTCCTTTAAAATGGACTGGTTGGATCTCCTTGCAGTCCAAGGGACTCTCAAGAGTCTTCTCCAACACCACAGTTCAAAAGCATCATTTCTTTGGCACTCAGCTTTCTTCACGGTCCAACTCTCACATCCATACATGACCACTGGAAAAACCATAGCCTTGACTAGGCGGACCTTTGTTGGCAAAGTAGTTTCTGCTTTTGTATATGCTATCTAGGTTGGTCATAACTTTCCTTCCAAGGAGTAAGTGTCTTTTAATTTCATGGCTGCAATCACCATCTGCAGTGATTTTGAGGCCCCAAAAAATAAAGTCTGACACTGTTTCCACTGTTTCCCCACCTATTTCCCATGAAGAGATGGGACCAGATGCCATGATCTTCATTTTCTGAATGTTGAGCTTTAAGCCAACTTTTTCACTCTCCTTTTCACTTTCATCAAGAGGCTTTTTAGTTCCTCTTCACTTTCTGCCATAAGGGTGATGTCATCTGCATATCTGAGGTTATTCAATTTCTCCCAGCAATCTTGTTTCCAGCTTGTGCTTCTTCCAGCCCAGTGTTTCTTGTGATGTACTCTGCATAGAAGTTAAATAAGCAGGGTGACAATATACAGCCTTGATATACTCCTTTTCCTATTTGGAACCAGTCTGTTGTTCCATGTGCAGTTCTAACTGTTGCTTCCTGACCTGCATATAGGTTTCTCAAAAGGCAAGTCAGATGGTCTGGTATTCCCATCTCTTGAAGAATTTTCCACAGTTAATTGTGATCCACACAGTCAAAGGCTTTGGCATAGTCAATAAAGCAGAAATAGATGTTTTTCTGGAACTCTCTTGTTTTTTTGATGATCCAGTGGATGTTGGCAATTTGATCTCTGGTTTCTCTGCCTTTTCTAAAACCAGCTTGAACATCAGGAAGTTCACAGCTCACGTATTGCTGAAGCCTGGCTTGGAGAATTTTGAGCATTACTTTACTAGCGTGTGAGATGAATGCAATTGTGTGGTAGTTTGAGCATTCTTTGGCATTGCCTTTGTTTGGGATTGGAATGAAAACTGACCCTTTCCATTCCTGTGGCCACTGCTGAGTTTTCCAAGTTTGCTGGCATATTGAGTGCAGCACTTTCACAGCATCATCCTGCAGGATTTGAAGTAGCTCAATTGGAATTCCATCACCTCTGCTAGCTTTGTTCATAGTGATTCTTTCTAAGGCCCACTTGACTTTACATTCCAGGATGTTGGGCTCTAGGTGAGTGATCACACCATCCTGATTATCTGGGTCATGAAGATATTTTTTGTACAGTTCTTCTGTGTATTCTTGCCACCTCTTAATATCTTCTGCTTCTGTTAGGTCCATACCATTTCTGTCCTTTATGGAGCCCATCTTTGCATGAAATATTCCCTTGGTATTTCTAATTTTCTTGAAGAGATCTCTAGTCTTTCCCATTCTGATGTTTTCCTCTATTTCTTTGCATTGATCACTGAGGAAGACTTTCTTATCTCTCCTTGCTATTCTTTGGAACTCTACATTCAGATGCTTATATCTTTCCTTTTCTCCTTTGCTTTTCACTTCTCTTCTTTTCACAGCTATTTGTAAGGCCTCCCCAGACAGCTGTTTTGCTTTTTTTCATTTTTTTCCCATGGGAATGATCTTGATCCCTGTCTCCTGTACAATGTCATAAACCTCCATCCATAGTTCATCAGGCACTCTATCTATCAGATCTAGTCCCTTAAATCTACTTGTCATTTCCACTGTATAATCATAAGGGATTTGATTTAGGTCTTACCTGAATCGTCTAATGGTTTTCCCTACATTCTTCAATTTAAATCTGAATTTGGCAATAAGGAGTTCATGATCTGAGCCACAGTCAGTTCCTGGTCTTGTTTTTGTTGACTGTATAGAGCTTCTCCATCTTTGGCTGCAAAGAATATAATCAATCTGATTTCGGTGTTGACCATCTGGTGATGTCCACGTGTAGAGTTTTCTCTTGTGTTGTTGGAAGAGGGTGTTTGCTGTGACCAGTGTGTTCTCTTGGCAAAACTCTATTAGCCTTTGTCCTCCTTTATTCCATATTCCAAGGGCAAATTTGCCTGTTACTCCAGGTGTTTCTTGACTTCCTACTTTTGCATTCCAGTCCCCTATAATGAAAAGGACATCTATTTTTGGGTGTTAATTCTAAAAGGTCTTGTATGTCTTCATAGAACCATTCAACTTCAGCTTCATATATGAAGACAATTCTAAATTTTCAGCTTTCAAATGTTATTAGTATTAAATATGAAAGTCATAACAATACATTTTTGGATAGCATATTTTTTCAAAATGTGTAAAGCATTCATGACATGAAAATTGGATCTTAATACTATGAGTACTCTTCTTCAATCCAGATGTCATAACAATCTCTAGAGGAAGATTTCTTTATTTTATATGTGAAGGCATTCAAGGAATAGATTATTCATAATTTAACAGACACAATATATACATACACATTTATATTTATAACACACTATATATACATTTATAACAGATACAGCATATATATATATATTTATGTTTATACCATGTCACTTCTTTAAAACAATTATGTACCAGTGAATTATTTCTTGCTATGCTAGTTTAATTTTAGAATAGTCCCTAACTCAAATTATTGATACAACTGCAGATAATCTACATTAACTTTTGAAGTTAGTGTGCAAGTTGCTATTTTTGACAAGTTATTGATCTAACTAGAAACTAGTTTAATTATTTAATGAGGAATCCAGTTCAGTAAGTTCAGTTCAGTCACTCAGTTGTGTCTGACTCTTTGCAACCAACCCTTCCAACACCAACTCCTGGAGCTTACTCAAACTCATGTCCATTGAGTTGGTGATGCCATCCAACCATCTCATCCTCTGTCATCCCCTTTTCTTCCTGCCTTCAATCTTTCCCAGCATCAGTCTTCCAATGAGTCAGTTCTTTGCATCAGGTGGCCAAATATTGGAGTTTCAGCTTCAGCATCAGTCCTTCCAAAGAATATTCAGGACTGGTATCCTTAGGATTGACTGGTTTGATCCCCTTGCAGTCCAGGGGACTCTCAAGAGTCTTCTTCAACACCGCAGTTTAAAAGCATCAGTTCTTTGATGCTCAGCTTTCTTTATGGTTCAACTGTCACATCCATACATGACTACTGGAAAAACCATAGCTTTGACTAGACAGATCTTTGTTGGCAAAGTAATATCTCTGCTTTTAAATGTGTTGTCTATATTGGTCATACCTTTTCTTCCAAGGAGCAAGCATCTTTTAATTTCATGGCTGCAGTCACCATCAGCAGTGATTTTGGAGCCCAACTCAATACATAACTTAATTATAAATGTCCCCCCAAACGCTGGGATTGGCATTCATTTCCATGTCTCTTATTTTATTTTCCTTTTTCCACTCCAATTTACTTCTTTCATAGACTAAGTAATCATTATTATACTGATAATATGTAGATGGTATGATAAGAATATTAGACTAATTGGTCAGAAAATTTGGGAGCCAGTTTCAGTTCTTACATTAAATTGCTTTGTGACTTTGGGCATGTTATTTAAGCTGTGGAGGTTCCATTTCATAATCCATAAAATGAGAAGTTTGTGCCAGATGCTAAGATCCCTTCAAGCAATGAAATGCCATTAATTTCTGATTCTCAAATATAAATCTTCATTACTGATCTGTCTTTCATGATCTATTTCTACAAATCTGATAGTCATTAGGGAATTTTCATTTAGATGCCCCATTCCCTATTATGTAAAAAGAAATCAAGCGAGTATATAATAATTTGTACTTTCAAATTAATAATGTCTTCTAATTGTACAACTGGAATCCATATAAGCAAACAATGGGCAATAATTGGTTATTTGAAGAACCTCAGTTTAATGTCATAAGAGAAGCTCTGCCCTAAAAGAAACTATGTGTCTCTCCTTTGGTGAAGAAAATAAAATTTGAGGAAATTTAAAGGGCAGGGAATTTTACAGGAGTTCTCAGCTCAAGCTTTTTATTTTCCTTCTTAAAGTCTATATAGGTTGATATAACATTTCCCACTGCATGCAACTTTTTCATAACATTTTCAGGTATGTGAGACCACTTAGAGAGAATTTAATAAGAAAATTGCACCTTGGGCTCCACAAAACCCCAATAAACAATTAATTTTTTAATCAGGCAAGTTTGAGCATTCCTATATGTACCGTGTATTATTTTCTCTTTGTCACTGGTTATGTTATTGCCCCATTCTGGAGTGGTGTCCTCACTTTTTTCTGCTTCACAAGAAACAGTATAAATATGTGGTTGGTTGACCAAATGTCGGGCACTAGTCAGAAAGAGCTGGGTTTAAGCCATATTTTAGTCTTTGTATGATCATGTTACTTTGTTGCTTGTTACTAAGTTACTTCAACTTTCTCAGTCTTAGTTTCCTCCAAACACAGCACTGAGGGTAGGCGTGAAAGGAAAGTGAGAGTGAAGTCGTTCAGTCGTGTCTCACTCTTTGCCACGCCATGGACTGCAGCCTCGTAGGCTCCTCCATCCACAGGATTTTCCAGGCAAGAGTACTGGAGTGGGTTGCCATTTCCTTCTCCAGAGGATCTTCCTGACCCAGGGATCCAACCCCGGGCCTCCTGCATAGTAGGCAGACTCTTTACCGTCTGAGCCACCAGGGAAGTCGGGTAACTGATAAATGAATTTTAAGTGCTGTCATCATCATCCTCACCATCATCATCATCCAATTCTTATTGATTCATTCTGTTCTTTCAAACCCATGAGAAATTGCCTTGCTTCCTTCCCACTCTGACTTCAGCTAACCAACTGGTTAAAAAGGCTACTCACCCATCTTTTGTTGTTGCTCTTCAGTCACGAAGTTGTGTCCAACTCTTTGCAGCCCCATGAACTGAAACTGACCAGGCTTCCCTGTCCTTCACTATCTCCTAGAGTTGACTCAGATCCATGTCCGTTGATTTGATGATGCCATCCAACCATCTCATCTTCAGTTCCCCACTTCTCCTCCTGCCTTTCCTAGCATTAGAGACTTTTCCAATGAGTCAGCTGTTCACATCAGGTGGCCAAAGTATCGAAGCTTCTTTAAATCACCCATCTTTAAATCAGCCCCAAGTTTTGGTGGTATTTATAAATATTTATGAAGTTATTTCAACCAATGTCAGACTTAAGAAGGAAATATTACTATAAGGTCTATCCCAGGACTGAAATATTGATGGAGTTTCTAGATTTGCTTTCAGGGGTGGACAACGAGGAAACTCCATTTATGGAAAGACCCTGTATCCTTTCTCCACTCTACTACTTTCTCTCTTTTTCATTCTTGATGTCACTGAACTGATACCAGTGTGACAGGAATTTACACAAATCATTTTTGTTACCAGAAGCCTTTTCCTTGTAATCTCGTGTCTAGAAAGCAGAGGCTAAAGCAGGAAAGAGCTGAGGGAAAGTAAACAGCAAAGCAGAGAAGAGAGAGATACTTCCCCAGACTGGTCTCCATTCTTAGTTTGGTGCATTTATTTCTGGAGAAAACTGAATTTAACAGAGATCTTAGAAACCTGAGCCCCTTCACTTGAAATGTTTCTAATGAAACAAAAGAGAAACTCAGCTTTGCAGCAGTCAAACATCAAATAACATAACCTATTTGTAGGTGGTGCCCCAAATCTCAGCTTCCAGCTTTGGCTAAATTAATAACAAAATGTTTGTGAGGGTATAAATAGACGCCTTAAGCCACCTTAATACCAGAAATAAGTCTTTTCTGTTATGTGAGATGCAGGGGGAAGAAAGGAAATAGAGGAACAAAACAATACCGTATTGTTATTATTATACATTTCATAACACAATTTTCATCTGGAAATATTCTTTGACTGTTTGCAGGTGCCTCCTACACAAACTTATGAAAAGAAATACTTTTCTCCAAAATTCGATATGTTTTGTAGCTCCAATTCTAGACCTGGTAAATACAGGAAGCTCCAAAGCAACTGAATAGTTGGATCTGACATCTGTCCCATCTTGTAACATGTGGCAGCCTCTCACCATTGTTCTGTGAGGCACTATCACTTCTAAAGGCACATTTCAGGCAGGCATTATAATTGTCGGTTTGCACCAGACTTGAGGTAGCCAGGTAAATACAATTTTGCTGAGAGATGCTATAACAATTTAGAAGTGTTATGCTTCTTATATCTTGAATGCTGTGACATTTTGCTTCTTGTCTGAAATTAACATTCTTATCCAGCCCAGCAGGGATGCAAGCAAAATTAACCTAATACTTCACAAATATTTGCCTCTTGGTTAATAAAAACCAGCAGAACACTCATTATTGACGTAGAACTACTTTTTCTGCAAGGGGCAGTGGGTTTCTGTCAGAATGTTAAGTTCATATTTTTGCCTTCCATCTCCAAGGTGGTTAAGATGTTGGCTAGGATGAGAGGTATGCTTTTTGAGGCATGATCTGTGCTTTTGAAGCTCTCATTTAATCAGGCAGAACATGACCAATAAAACAGGTGAATTGGCGCCCTCATACTAATTCATACAGCATGATCCAGTAAGTAGTATAAAAAAGAATAAGAATAGGTAACATGTACTATATGATTGCTATATGGCCAACATTGCATATAAATTAATCGCTTATTCAAAAATAGTATATCTTTGAATAGAAGTGATGAGAGTGAGCATTCTTAATTGTTCTAAATATTAGAGAAATATTAGAAATATTTTATTATTAAGTATTATGTTGGTTATATGCTTTTTGTAGGTGATATCAGGTTGAAGAAGTTCCCTTCTATTCTTAATTAGTAAGAGTTTTTTTCATAAATGGATACTGGAGTTTGTCAAATGCTTTATCTATATTTATTGACATGATCACATAGTTTTTCTTCTCTATTCTGTTCATAATGTGAATTAAATTGGTTGATTTTCTAAAGTTAAAAGAAGTCTTCGTTCACGTATTCTTGATCAGTCTAGCTAGGCATTAATCAATTCCACTGACCTTTTGAAAATCTATTCTTGGCTTTCTATTTCATTGATTATGTGTTCTATCTTTATTTCTCTCTAGCTGTTTACATTTATTCTGTTCTTCTTTGCTGGCTTCTTAATATAGAACCTTCAGTCATTGCCTTTAGATCTTTCTTCTCTCATATACACTTTTAAATCTAGAACTTTCTCTCTTAGAACTGTTTCAGTTGCATCTGTCAAATGTTGATATGCTGAATTTTCATTATCCCTCAGTTCAAACTATATTCTAGTGACTTATTTCCTTTTTCACAATGTTTCATTTAGTAGTATGGTATTTAATTTCCAAGTATGTTGCTATTTCTTAGATATTATTGATGTACACTTTCTCCCCTCCCCTCCCCAACCCAAAATACCCAGAATTATTCAATCTTCCAACCTGTATTATGATTTGTTTTATGGGCCAGTGTCTGACCCATCTTGAGAGAACAAGAAATGGTCTATGTGCACTAAAAATTTTTTGTTGTTGTTTTGGAATTGTTGAATGTGGCATTGTTTAAATATCAAGGTGTTTGATAGGGTTGTTTGGATCAGTGTTGCCACTGCTGAGCTTTTGTTCAGTTGTTCTATCAGTTACAGAGAAAAGTAATTTTAAAATCTCAAAATTCAATTCTGGAGTTATTTTCTTCTTTCAGTTACATCATGTATTTTTAAGACTTTAAATATAATTTACCTGCTCCTGTCTTCTGTATTTTTACACATATTTTCTTTATTGTACATAGACTGTATAAAACATTTTGTTGTACATAAACTGTATAAAACATTTTGGTTAATGTTTTACATAGTTAATATTCATTTATGTTTACACATAAACATGCCCTTTCTGAAACTTCATTTTTCTGTTTGTGATTATTTTCCTTCCAATTGAAACTTTTTCATTAGAATATTGTTTTGTCTTTTAAATTTTGTTTCTGGTGACAAATTATCTCTTTG
Organism: Ovis aries; assembly: GCF_016772045.2. Classification (NCBI taxonomy): domain Eukaryota; kingdom Metazoa; phylum Chordata; class Mammalia; order Artiodactyla; family Bovidae; genus Ovis; species Ovis aries. Next base: position 71,419,845 of record NC_056062.1, on the reverse strand, counting down.
GTTTATCTGAAAATATACTTATTTTACCTACATTGTTTTCTTTAAATTCAATTGCTTTACCATTTTCCTCATTTGGAGTTTTGCTGCTTGTACCCCCCCAATACATGCATTATTTTTCTCCAGGGCATTGTCACCTTTTATCTATGCTTTATTTTATTTATTTATTTATTTGGCTGCACTGGGTCTTAGTTGTGATATGTGCAACCTTTAATTGTGACAATGAAACCTACTTCCCTGACCAGGTATCAAACCTGGCCCCCTGCATTGGGAACACAGAGTCTCAGGCACTGAACTACCAGGGACATCCCTTACCTGAATTTTTGACAAATATTTCCAGTGGATATAGAATATAGGTAAGCAGCTATTTCATTTAGCATTACAGAGGCTTCTGGTATAGACACCATTCTTCCAACTGGAAGCACAGATTGGAACCATTCCTCCAAGGAAATGAAATTTAAGTCACTCCCTGAATATAATCAATCCTGGAATATTTGGGGAAAGGACATTCCAGATAGAGGGAAAAGTAGCTTCATAAACTCTAAGGTAGAAACACATTTTTCATGTTAAAGAAACTGTCGGGGGTGGGGGGGAATCCCAGTATGGTGGCAGGGTAAGACATGTGAGCAAATATTATAGAAGAAAAATTGGAAAACTGCACTTGTTCTAAATCACACAAGACTTTTACAAGCCAAGATAAAGTATCTGAATTTTAACCTAATTATATTGGAAACCTTTGGAATGCTTTGAGAAGTGATATAACTTGATCAAAATTATTTTTTAATTAGTTATCTCATTTGTCTTCATAACCCATGTCATTTACTCCTCACAAGCCCTAGAAAAATTAATGAAGCAAGTGCTACAATTATCTCCATCAAATGGATGAGGGAACTGAGGCTGAGAGTAATTAAATGACTTATCCAAAGTTACACAGTCAATAAATGACAGCGCTTGAGTATTTACCTATATCTCTCTTCCTCTGAAATTATCTGTAATCATGTTTGGATTTTAATTTTACTTGACACTTTCTCACAAACCTGTAGTACTAACCACTGAGTATAGTGTGTAAGATTCTTTTGTTTTCAAATAGTAATTTTGGGGGAACATTTCTAAAAATGATGAGCTTGATTAAGTAAGGAGTCTTTTCTACTGGACTTTTTGCACCTTGCTATTATGAATATCAAAATATTTTTTCCAGAATCCAGACCTACTTTCTGTGAAAGAAAACTTGAAATAGCTTTCTTTGCTTCTTTATTATATCTCAATAACTCTGCCACCTGTTCTCTGATTTAAGCAGCCCTTCTACAGATTGATCCAAACAGTCAGAGAGCAACTTGGAAGTACTGAGTTAAATTTAAAATTTTCCCCAAGATTCTGATTTTCATACCACCTGATTCTTCTTACATAGCAATTAAATTTGAAAATAGAAAAAATAAATACAAAATCTGAAAGTTTTTCACATAACATCAAAATTATAGGCCTGAGAGCATACAGTGAACAGTGTCGGATTCGTGATCTCCAAAGAAGATTTAGTTTTGGAACCAGGGATCAGGCTTGATCACTCAAGAGCTTTTGTATAGCAGAGTTGTATTAAAGTAAAAAGGGACTGAGAAAGCTTCTGACATAGACATCAAAAGGGGGACAGAGAATGCCCCCCTTGCTAGTGTTAGCAAAGGAGTTATACACTTTTTAATTAATTATTACAATAAATCAAAGGAATGTCTCAAGTTTGTGAAAATTTTACCAGACCCACTCCCATAATTTACATCTTAAAATAACAGGATTAGCCAGAAGGTTTTCAGGAGGAGAAACTGTCCTCAAGCAGGATCCATTGTTATATAATCCATAGTACAGAGTTTAAACTGAGTTGTAAGAATTAAAGATTTTAAAATTTTAAAAATAAAAAAACTAAAATTAAAAAAATAAAAAATAAAATAAAAAAAAAGAAAAAAATAAAAAAAAGAAAAATAAATAAATAAACTGAGTTGTATGTTGTATAATTATCAGTTCCCGGCTTAAAGAAAAAAAAACAACGTTTTGTGTGACTAAGACTAAGGAATGTAGAGAAAAAATGTATGTCCTTTCCTCTTCCTTGAGAGCCCCAGACCCCTTTTTCCTCCTCAGGAACCTGGATTTCTTACCAACCTGCCTAGGAATTGACTCTCTAAGTACTATTCTATATACCTGGAACTGAACTGAACTGAACTGAAGTCGCTCAGTCGTGTCCGACTCTTTGCGACCCCATAGACTGTAGCCTACCAGGCTCCTCTGTCCATGGGATTCTCCAGGCAATAGTATTGGAGTGGATTGCCATTTCCTTCTCCAGGGGATCTTCCCAACCCAGGGCTCAAACCCGGGTCTCCCGCATTGTAGACAGATGCTTTACCGTCTGAGCCACCAGAAAAACGAAATACTGTCATATCCATAATTATCAAGTTGGATACCCAGTAGCTGCTTTTCAGTGGAAAGAGAAGAAAAGCCAGAACCACACGTATTTCCTTCCCACTCCATCCCAAGTGAGGGAAGTCCTCCTTCATTGACCCAGGAATGGAGACTAAAATTTGTATATTTTATATAATCCAAGTTCAGTTTGTAGAAAAGCAAGAAATGGTGACAACGCAAATAAAAATATCTCTTATTTTGAATATATGGAGTAAGAACACAAAAACGTACAGAGATTTAAATGCCAAAAAAAAAAAAAACCCTCTTTATTCTCTAGATCCAGCATGAGAATTCATTTTTGTAAATGATCCCTTTTGATCTTTCATAGCATATCCAGTCTAGTTAACTTTTATCCGCTCCCCCACAAACAAATCTAATTAACTGTAATCAATATCTTTCAGAAATACCTGGCTTTCCATCAATGCCTCTGATTATTCTCTTGATTTAAAAAAATGTGTACACTGATACTATAATGTTTCAAGCCACTATCAGTAGGAATGCCAGGAGGTGAGGAAGCAGACACAATACCATTGTATAAGAAGAATGTACCCTCCAGTCTGAGTTATCTGCAGTATCCCAGAGAAAGTAAGCAAGATTTCCATCTAGCAACTAATCTGAGTTAATTCACAGATATGCATAGCAGCATTAGGAAAAGCACCTCTAGAAGAAATCCCTAGAGCAGGAGGGAACCATGTACATGTTAGATTTCACACTGCAAGTTCATGAGTTATCTAATGAGTAGAAAGTCTAGGGTGAGAGCTTTTAGCTCTTTCATACAGTGAAAGAATATTGAAAGGTGGGACAGGATGCTTCCTGAGATCATGAGTTCTCCATCATTGGAAGTGATCACGTACATACTGATCAAACACTTCTTGGTGGTATTAACCAAACACCACATGAGTGGGAAAAATAGATTTCTACCAAATCCTCTTCCTGGGCTTCCCAGGTGGCACTAGTGATAAAGAATCCACAAACCAATGCAGAGATTTAAGAAATGCGGGTTCAGTCCCTGGGTCAGGAAGATCCCCTGGAGAAGGGCACGGCAATCCACTCCAGTATTCTTGCCTGGAGAATCCCATAGACAGAGGGAGCATGGTGGGCCAAGGTCCATAGCGTCGCAAAAAGTCAGACATGACTGGAGCGACTTCGCACACACACAGGGCCTCTTCCCATTGGGAACTGCAGACCAAACTATGAGAGAAAACAGGAAATTAAGGACAAATTTCTCACTGCTTGCTGTGGATACTTCAGAATTGTTTAGGGCCTTCCCTGCTGGTCCAATGGTTAAGACATCACTTTTCAGTGCAGGGGGACATGGGTTCAATTCCTGGTCTGGGAGCTGAGGTCTCACTTGTCTATTGGCCAAAAAACAAAAACATTAAAAAAAAAAAAAAGGAGCAAAATTGTACCAAATTCAATAAAGACTTTAACAATCATCCACATCAAAAAAAATCTCAAAAAACAAGAATTGTTTAAATTATTTTTAAATTAAACAATAATTTAAATAATTGTTTAAATTATTTTAATACTTAAAAAATTTTAATGATAAATGTTTACATTTGCAACTTTTGTAACTTTGGGGGAACTCCATGACAATTTTAAAACCTTATTGTTTTATAGCCTGTGTTTCCAGACTAATAATCCCCAAGGATCCTGCAAATTGTCAGAATGAGGAACTTGATGCATTCTTGAAAGATATTGACTTTACCCTGAGCCAAAGAACAGTAATGTGAAGACCAAAAAAAAAAAAAAAAAACTTATTACAAGAAGAAACTTTAAATAGGATGATTCATTATCTTCGATTTCTTTCTTTGTGTCTTTGCCACATCATTGCATTACACTCAATAAAATGCACTTCTGAACATCACCAGGAGGAAACAGAAAAATGGGATTCAAGTCTCATCTTCATTCATAGTGATTTATGTGATCAACATGGTGTTGAGAGAGTCTGGCAAAGGAGACTCAAGAGAGAACCAGCCCCCCCAAATAGTACACATTATTGTGGGCTTCCTGACACATTTTTATTACTTTCCTCTCCAAGAGTTACACATGAGAAGCACTGAGGTCAATCATGCCAGCTTCCTTTAGTGACTCACAAGAGATTATATAAATTGTCAGTCATAATAAAGAACTGCCTAATTGCCTACTTAAAATGTATTTCAAGGAGTAGGATTTCTTTGTTTTGTTTTTCCAACTTCTTCATAATTTAAATTCAGCATTGAAATACATCATGAAAGGAAAAGGAAGCCATGCATGATTTTATTAAAAAATTTAATAGCAGATCAGTCTTTCCTAATTATCTGTAGTTACATCTTAGTAACATCAGTTACTAATATCTTCAAACATCAAGTATAATGCAGTTTAAATGAGGTTTATTTTCCACAGCAGCATAATGGCACATTGCAATGATGTCAACTGACGTTCAGTCTCATTGTTTTCTATTCTATCTGAAGGACTCTTTCACAATTGACATTTCCCTACTTTACAGTTCCGAGTAGAACTTTCTCATTACAATTCAAGCCTGAGATGAGTCGTTGTTAGTTCAACAAAATAAATAAAATTAGATGCTTTCATTACGAAATCTCAGAAGAAGGACGTTTTGTTGAATGGTGAGAATATGAATTATTTGATTTTATTATTTCTGACTTTCCGCTCCAGCTCTGGAATCTGACCATGCTTCTGGACCAGTTTTCTGCAGACTCTTTACACTCTTTCATCACAATATAGTTAGTAAAACCTCAACATAAAAACTCCTGACTCCAGGCCATTTCCTTGTAATGAGAACTCTAACAGCAGGGCATGTACAGACCAGACACTCCCCACAGGTTCCTAGTGGAGACAGTTAGGTCTGTTCTCCTCTGATACCACAGCATGTTCTGATATTATTGTCTAAGGACATTGCCTTTTTAATCCTCTCTTTGGGCTACTCTGCCCTATTCTCAATTCCATTTCCAATTCTATCCATTTCTTTCCCTTGGACAAAAAAAGAAGCACTCCTTTTCCTAGGACCCTCAGTGAGTTTTCTTCCATTTTCTTTTCCTTCTTTCTTATTTGAGAATATGATTAAATTGCTCAGTGCTTTGGCCTCATTTCCTTGGGCTCATTGTTCAGATGATCTTTTCCACATAAAGACAAGTTCTTAGCATGGATATTTTCCTCATGTTCACACTGTGGGACTCTGGACTGGAGAATTAATCTGCTTGGATGCACGTCAGCCTTGTCTTAAAATTGAAATGCCTCTTCTATTAATAACAACTTATCCCAAAGCCAGCAACAGAAATGAGGCCCATAGGGTCATTTCCCCTTATTGAAGCTGCTTATTGGACATTTATGAATATCATTTCACACTTAGTGGGCATCTACCAATGTCAGGTCCATTCACATAGATGATCTCACTTAATCCTCCTATGAGCTCTCTAAGTTAATTACATTCTCTGCAGCATCCAGATAATGAAATCTGAGCCCAGAGAGGTCATATAATTTAGCTAGTTCACACAGCTAGCAACAAGCAGATCTGGGATTCGAGCTCATGGCTCCTAAATCTAAGTTCAGTACTCATGTTTCTTACCATGCGTGCTGCATGCTAAGTCACTTCAGTTGTGTAAGACTCTTTGCGACTCTGTGGACTATAGCCCACCAGGCCACTCTGTCCATGGGATTTTCTAGGCAAGAATACTGGAGTGGATTGCCATACCTTCCTCTAGGGGATCTCCCCAATTCTGCTGACTATTAAAGCATCAAAACCAGACAAGGATATAGAAGTTCAGTTTCTACCTATCTCTTCAAGCTATGCAGTTTTATGCTAATTTTAACTCCTCATGGCCCAACTTTTCCATCCATAAAATTATTTGCCACTTATGGAGGTGCTTTGTAAATTAATAAAATTATGTTTAGAGATTAGCATAGAAATAAACTGTGAAGCATGGCATGTGCCTTTATCCTAGGAAAAAAAAGTGAGAATTAATCAATAAATCTTGGGAAGAATCTAATATATGACATCTCCCCTGCAAGCCTGTATAGAGTATTGAGAATAAACTTATACCAGATAGGAAATAATATACAAGCTCTAAAAAAAGATAGTGCGATTAGTAGATGTGAGTGGGTTTGGTTGATATGTGTCCATTTGAAATATTTCAAAACAAATTTTACATTTATGATCTAAGGACTGTTATAGGTATGATGTCATTGGCAGAAGGAGATCTATTTTTTTTAGGAAGAAAAGCATCTCCTCCTCATTTATGTAAATCTTGATGACAGCAGTAGGGAAAAGTCATTTGTGAATGGTCACTACTGGGTTTTAGGTACCCTACGTGTTCTTGCCTGGAGAATCACAGGGACGGGGGAACCTGGTAAGGCTGCCCTCTGTGGGGTCGCATGGGGTCACACAGTGTCGGACACGACTGAAGAGGCTTAGCAGCAGCAGCAGCAGCAACAGCAACCTGAGCTTGCAGGGTTAGGTATGGTCCTTTTACAGAAGGAGAGAAACAGTCTGAGACCAGATGTGTAACAGATGATTTACTTGTCCAGAAGAATGACACCTCTACATACCCAGGGATTTTCTGGCATTTGCTCTAGAGGTATGTGTCAGGTTCCCCTGTGTTTTCTGGAATGTTGGATGACCCAGCATGTGACCCTAACATGCTGCAAAATTATTCAGCAGACTCTGTGAATAGCCTAGATGAAAGGCTTCTCTATCATCTTCTATGGAAGGTACCCTTTGCCTTTTTTCCAGTGCATTGAAGTGGGAAAAAGAGTAGGGGAAGCAGGGGGAATAGAGAGGAAGGAATTCTAAATGATCATAATGAAAAGATTTACCATCGGCTTAATTGAAATGTGACTGCTGGTCATATACTCGGATGCCTTACCCACAAATTTTAGATGAAAACTCAAAGTACTAAGTATATAATCATTAAACATTAAATATATATATATTGAATGCTAACGCTATTCACATAATGCAGATGATGGCATATGGACTTTTGGCTTTGGTGTTGTGAGAGGCGGATTCGTATATTGGCTCTAAGACCCCAGGAATATATCTTAGATATCTCTAAGATAATATCAGTAAGATAGCTGGCTACAACTGAATTGTTTGCATCTTCTCTTTAATCCCTAAAAGGGGATTACTTATTCATGCCTCACAGAATTTTGGGCTTTGAGACTGTTGTACCTTTTACTATTAAAGCTCTATGAGAGCTTAATTACACTTGTCATGGACAAAAAATAAAATAAGGAGATTTTTCAAAACGATCAACTCAAGATTAGGCGGTAGAACAATAATAATGTGAAGAGTTTGATTATGAATTTTGTAAAAACTTCCCGTAATTTTCATACACTTCCGCATTAAGCTAGTTTATAAAGGCATGCCCTTCCTGGCCATAAAGACTGGTTAACATTAATTTACAGCTCATATTGTACTTTAATCTCCCTGCTGTTATTTTTTGTACTTATTACTTTACACACTTTTAGTACCTAGAGTAAACATGTCAAACATTTGCCTAGGGTTTGTTTTTTTTTATGAAAGTATCTGTAGTAGATTTTAGCTTATAGCTGTCAAGTCTGTGATATAAACAGTGTCTAAAAATGATCTTTTCAGAGCCATGATTTTGCTTCACTGATTGCAGCAACCTATTCTGTTTTAGGAAAGGAAAATTCATGCCTTCAAGGAAAGGAATCAGAGCCAGACACAGGGACAGCGATGCAAAGTTAAAACTCCAAGAAGGTCTGCTTTTTGTTCATCCCAAGGAATCTGATTTATAAGAACAATGCCTCCTGATTTGTCAGAGCAGCAAAGGAGGAACCAACTTGACAGAACTCAACAAGATAAAAAAGTCCTATATAAGCTTTTCCCCTTGGGCTCCATAGGAGCTTTTCCAAAACATGTTCCAATACAAAATAGTTTCTAGAGTTCCTCATGAATGGAAAAAAAATAGGAAGGATTCTGTTTCGAATAAAGATCCAGCACTTCTCAAAGATTAGGAACCACTGGCAGTTTTAAGGTTTGGCAAAATCCCACAATAAAAAACCATTTAACTTTATTCTGTCCAGTGTTTCCTAAGTGCATTTGACCCAAGGATGGTCTTACTGCTTAATATTTACTATAACCACATTTTGGGAATCTCTAACTTACCAAAAAGTCATATATGAAATACGAAAAAGAAAAAAGATGACCTCAGAAGTCAGCCTGCCCAGAAACGCAGTGTGCAGAATGTGATAGGCAGATGTAGGACAGGGATGTAGGACCAAGAAGACTGAGATTTAAGATCTTCCAATCTTCAGGATTTTTCAATAAAATCTCTCTTCAGATATAAAAAATCCATCAAGGGGAAACACACATGCTGATGCACACATATACAGAAGCAATCTAGATAAGAACCTGGGCCAAAATCATCTCTCATAAACTGTACCCTCACTTACTGGCAGCGAAGGTTATGCCAATTTTCTAATGCAGCCTTTTAAACAGATGGCATGTGGAGTCTACTTCCTGTTCAATCATTTACTGATGTTTTGCTGACTTATATAGCAGGGATGCAGAATAGCAATATTTCCTTCGATCTTTTTGCCACTTTCCAGCTCAACAAGTAATCGAAAATACACAGTGTATGAAATATACTAGTGCATGCTTGACTACCTACCCAGATACTTTCCTCATTACTGAGATAGCTTGATTCTCTCTATCACCCAGGTCTGTATTTCCCACACAGAAGGAACTAAACTAGACCCTTTCGAACACTCCACTTACTCAATATTAAGTAAGATATGCTAGGAATTCTACTCAGACAGAACTGATGTCTAGCTCTACCACCTGGAATATCATTTTATTCCCTAAAATCTTAGATCTTATTAGTGGATCTTTACTGCACTCCTTGAGCCTGATTCTTATTCCTCAGAACAGATATATGCCAGTATCTGAAGAACTGCAGCAGAAGTAGGGGCTTTTTCACAAAGGCTGTGTGAAGGCTTAGGTTCTAGACCTGGATATAGTGTCAGAGCAGGTCCACCTACGAGGCTGATTTGATTCTTCTGCACTAAAATACCAAGTGAGAGTTCCTTAAGTCACAAAACCTAGAGAAATAATCTCAGAATCTTTCTAGGGGCTAAGCCAACCATGGGGACAATGGGGTGTCTGTGAAGATGGAGGGACAAAGGCAAATGGTGGGTAAATCCCCACCTTTCTACCTCTCTGTATGTTTCTCCTCTGAAAACTTCCACCCCTGCCTACAACTCTGAATCCAGGCTTCTAGCAGCAAAGTGGAGTGGGAAACAAAGTAGGTAAATCAGGTCATTCAGGTCACTTAACTGTCAAATAATAATGGCCAGAAAACCGGGGAACGGGGATGTTGGGATTTTGTCTTGGGTTATCTTGGATTTCTATTACTGTTTTCTTCCTTTCCTGGGCATCTTATCAGATCAGTAAGCCACCCCCGCCCCCACCCCCTTATCTGTCACCTACTTCATCAATAATCAGTATTAATTAGTAAACTGCTGTGTCTGTAGCTTGCAGGAATTAGCTCCGCAGGAATCCATTTCAAAGATACAATCCATGTCTAATAGATTTACAGGAAGATCCCCAGTCTTCAACAAAATAAAATGGGAAGTCTGTTTGGCTCTTTGATCTGCTACCCTTCAACTGAGGGCTGCTTGGCTTGTGTGCCTGAGCTTGTTCTTAGCGAGCATCTCTACAACTCAATTCCTATTACTGTCTATGCTGCGCTCCAATCCTTCACTAGTTTTAAGTGAATTCATCATTTTATAGTTATTCAGTCTTCCATTTTGTCTGTAGAAATTCCTTTGCAACAGTCTAACTGTGTCTTTCAAAGAATTTTATGGCAAAAAATGCATCTTAAAAACTTGTAAATTTGTATGTATCAGAACAGAGAAATGTTTGAATCATTAAGGTCTCTGGCTAGGACCGTGGACTATAAATTAGAGGACCAAGAGGAGGCTGGAAGCAGGAGTGCTGGTCATCAATCTGCCACAGTTTTATCTGCTCCCAGTTACTGAATATTATATTCTGCGGAGGGTAACACTCGGCACTTTTCTGTGAACATGTTCTGTTCTAAGTGCTACCAAAAAAGGAGAATGTTCCAACAGAGCCCAAAGTTTATGTGAAAACTTTAACCTACTTATAATTTTCATCCTTCACATTTAGTTTGTTCAGAAGCTATAACTTTTTTTTTTTTCAGTGTTTCGGTCTCCATTTGGGTCATAGCATGCATAGCCCTGGCTTGGTAAGCTAGAATTTCAACTTCCTTTCTTCTCTGATAATCACAGACACTTCTGTGGTTCTTTGAAGATATAAACCTTGACCCTGAACCCCAAACCAATAACCAAGGTGCCAAATAGCCAGCAAAGAACTGTGTTTGTGGCCTTTAGCTTACTTTAGCTTACTAAGGATCTTTAGCAAAGATCCTCAGTATCATGTTCTACATGCTACCAACCAAAATACTTCCAAACTTGCCTTCTATAGAACTGCCTTTTTATGCATCAATCACACATTCTTGACTGCTGGATTCTTAGATGCAGACAGAATGATTTCTTCCTCCTGTACACGTGTGACTCAGTAGCTCAGTCATGTCTGACTCTTTGCAACCTTATGGACTGAAGCCTCCCAGGCTCCTCTGTCCATGGAATTCTCCAGGCAAGAATAGTTGGGTGGGTTGCCTTGCCCTTCTCCAGAGGATCTTTCCGGCCCAAGGACTGCATCTCTGGCACTGGCAGGAGGATTCTTTACCACTGCACCATCTGGGAAGTGCCCCTTCTCCTGAGGGTAGGGTTTATTTCTTCACCTGTTTTGGCTATGGTCTCAATAGTCTCTAGGTCTGTCCATGCTTCCTTCAATCCACTGTTTTGCTAAGAAAAACAAACAACAACAACCTTAGTTATAAGAAGAAGCCTGGAAAATTCCATGGACTGAGGAGCCTGGTAGGCTGCAGTCCATGAGGTCGCTCAGAGTCGGACATGACTGAGCGACTTCACTTTCACTTTTCACTTCCATGCATTGGAGAAGGAAATGGCAACCCACTCCAGTGTTCTTGCCTGGGGAATCCCAGGGATGGGGGAGCCTGGTGGGCTGCCATCTATGGGGTCGCACTGAGTTGGACACAACTGAAGTGACTTAGCAGCAGCAGCAGCAAAGACAAATACATTTCTGAGGTTGAAGAAACTTCATGGACTTAGTTTAACTTCAGAAAAATAAATAAAAGATTGAAAGCACACACTCTTTATTATTTCATTCATATAACAAATATGTATTAAATACACATACTGTGCCAGTCAATATGGTAGGCACTAAAGATACAGTGGTAATTAGGACAGAGAGATGAATACTACCTGCTTTATGGTACTTACAGCCTAGCTTTAATCTACCACATGTCTCCTATCCAATAAAGCTGAGTCATCTTGGTAAGTCACTTAATTGTTTAAGCTCTCATTTCTCTTTTAAAAATTTTGGTAAAATAAAAAGGTTAAATTATATTATATTTGAGACTTTTTTCAGCATAATGTTTCAAGAAAATTAGCTCTTTCACAATCAGAGTAAATGATCTAAACCATACTATACATCCTTCCACATATATCTTGTGAGTTAGCCAAAGCAATTCTGGTTCTTTTTAAACAATCTGTCCCTCCTCAAACATGGATGTAAAAGATCGTTCAATAGTAATGAGTAAATCATAGCACTGATAAATCAAAGGGAAGAATATTCTTTTAATTTCACTTGAAAATACATCTCAATAAAACCCTTAACAAGTTAAATAAGAATGTTCACAAGTTACCTTTATGCAAGTCATGAAATTAAGAGCCGAGCTGTGATTCCAACTGTATACAATTTTTCTACATTTTACTACCTGAGAATTACATTTTGAAAACAGGGCCATTTTTTCAGTTACTTCTGACATTGTATCATTGCAGTTTCATCTCTACAGCCAGGCCTGCACAACACAGGACCCTCCAAATGTATGTTTTTAAAAACTATTTTCACAGAGACACCTATGAGTACCTGTCTCTACTTGATACATAATAGGTAAAGATTTTTTTCTGTGATCTGGCCTACAAGAAGTTATTGCCAAATACCCACAGAGTGTTAGAAACAGCAACTTCACAATTTGTAATTACTAACCCTACAGAAACAGATGAACTAGAGTATGTCTCTGGATTTTGGAAAGATAAATTGAGGACAACTGCAAATGGCAGAGTTTGGAGAAACTGAAAGAGGATGAAAAGATGATAACTACAAGGAGCCTTGAGAGGAATAACCCTCTGGAAAAAAACATCCATGCTCTCTTTCCCAATAAGAATCATAGATGTTAGTGCTGTCCTAATTTTCAGTAGGATCTGGAAAATCAGTAGTGTTTATGTCAGCATGCGAAGAGGGAGGCTGACAAGTAATGAGCTGGTTACAATAGGATCTAAATAAAGTCTAGCATATTCCATAGACTACAGTAGATACTCAAGGAATATTTGATAAATATGGATATGAATCTTAGCTGCAAGTAGCATAGAGAAGTCAGCTTCATTTTTAAAATAGTGAGTTTGAGGTATCAAATGGAAATGTGAAAGAAGCGGCTAGATTTTCAGTAAGAGTACAGGAGAGATCTGAGTTGGACATAATATTCAGAGCAATTGAAGACACTCCTAACATATATCTCTTACTAACTGCACTGAAAGACTTAGGGTTTGGCCATGAGATAGATGAATGATTAAAAAGAAACAGGTAATGCTTTGTATGTTCTCAAGAGACTGAGCAGATTCTTTAGCAGAGAGAGTGATGTAAATGCACTTAGGTAAATTGAGGTGGGTGATGAGCACTCTAGATAATGGAAACGACAGGCAGAAGAGATGTTAGAATTTCAAACACAGTAAAGATGACACAGTTTTTAAAAGTTGTGTCTACCATCACAAGCACGGAAATTGAAACTGTAATCAGAAATCTTCCAGCAAACAAAAGCCCAGGTCCAGAAGGCTTCACAGCTGAATTCTACCAAAAATTTAGAGAAGAGCTAACACCTATCCTACTCAAACTCTTCCAGAAAATTGCAGAGGAAGGTAAACTTCCAAACTCATTCTATGAGGCCACCATCACCCTAATACCAAAACCTGACAAAGATACTACAAAAAAAGAAAACTATAGGCCAATATCACTGATGAACATAGATGCAAAAATCCTCAACAAAATTCTAGCAATCAGAATCCAACGACACATTAAAAAGATCATACACCATGACCAAGTGGGCTTTATCCCAGGGATGCAAGGATTCTTCAATATCCGCAAATCAATCAGTGTAATTCACCACATTAACAAATTGAAAAATAAAAGCCATATGATTATCTCAATAGATGCAGAGAAGGCCTTTGGCAAAATTCAACATCCATTTATGATAGAAACTCTCCAGAAAGCAGGAATAGAAGGAACATACCTCAACATAATAAAAGCTATATATGACAAACCCACAGCAAACATTATCCTCAGTGGTGAAAAATTGAAAGCATTTCCCCTAAAGTCAGGAACAAGACAAGGGTGCCCACTTTCACCGCTACGATTCAACATAGTTCTGGAAGTTTTGGCCACAGCAATCAGAGCAGAAAAAGAAATAAAAGGAATCCAAATTGGAAAACAAGAAGTAAAACTCTCACTGTTTGCAGATGACATGATCCTCTACATAGAAAACCCTAAAGACTCCACCAGAAAATTACTAGAGCTAATCAATGAATATAGTAAAGTTGCAGGATATAAAATCAACACACAGAAATCCCTTGCATTCCTATACACTAATAATGAGAAAGTAGAAAAAGAAATTAAGGAGCAAAAAGAATAAAATACTTAGGAAACTACCTAAAGAAACTAAAGACCTATATATAGAAAACTATAAAACACTGATGAAAGAAATCAAAGAGGACACTAATAGATGGAGAAATATACCATGTTCATGGATTGGAAGAATCAATATAGTGAAAATGAGTATACTACCCAAAGCAATTTACAAATTCAATGCAATCCCTATCAAGCTACCAGTGATATTTTTCACAGAACTAAAACAAATAATTTCAAGATTTGTATGGAAATACAAAAACCTCGAATAGCCAAAGCAATCTTGAGAAAGAATGGAACTGGAAGAATCAACTTGCCTGACTTCAGGCTCTACTACAAAGCCACAGTCATCAAGACAGTATGGTACTGGCACAAAGACAGAAATATAGATCAATGGAACAAAATAGAAAGCCCAGAGTTAAATCCATGCACATATGGACAACTTATCTTTGACAAAGGAGGCAAGAATATACAATGGAGTAAAGACAATCTGTTTAACAAGTGGTGCTGGGAAAACTGGTCAACCACTTGTAAAAGAATGAAACTAGATCACTTTCTAACACCACACACAAAAATAAACTCAAAATGGATTAAAGATCTAAATGTAAGACCAGAAACTATAAAACTCCTAGAGGAGAACATAGGCAAAACACTCTCAGACATAAATCACAGCAGGATCCTCTATGATCCACCTCCCAGAATTCTGGAAATAAAAGCAAAAATAAACAAATGGGATCTAATTAAAATTAAAAGCTTCTGCACAACAAAGGAAACTATAAGCAAGGTGAAAAGACAGCCTTCTGAATGGGAGAAAATAATAGCAAATGAAGCAACTGACAAACAACTAATCTCAAAAATATACAAGCAACTTATGCAGCTCAATTCCGGAAAAAGAAACGACCCAATCAAAAAATGGGCCAAAGAACTAAATAGACATTTCTCCAAAGAAGACATACGGATGGCTAACAAACACATGAAAAGATGCTCAACATCACTCATTATCAGAGAAATGCAAATCAAAACCACAATGAGGTACCACTTCACACCAGTCAGAATGGCAGTGATCCAAAAATCTGCAAGCAATAAATGCTGGAGAGGGTGTCGAGAAAAGGGAACCCTCCTACACTGTTGGTGGGAATGCAAACTAGTACAGCCACTATGGAGAACAGTGTGGAGACTCCTTTAAAAATTGCAAATAGAGCTGCCTTATGACCCAGCAATCCCACTGCTGGGCATACACACTGAGGAAACCAGAATTGAAAGAGACACATGTACCCCAATGTTCATCGCAGCACTGTTTATAATAGCCAGGACATGGAAACAACCTAGATGTCCATCAGCAGATGAATGGATAAGAAAGCTGTGGTACATATACACAATGGAGTATTACTCAGCCATTAAAAAGAATACATTTGAATCAGTTCTGATGAGATGGATGAAACTGGAGCCAATGATACAGAGTGAAGTAAGCCAGAAAGAAAAACACCAATACAGTATACTAACACATATATATGGAATTTAGGAAGATGGCAATGATGACCCTGTATGCAAGACAGCAAAAAAGACACAGATGTGTATAGTGGACTTCTGGACTCAGAGGGATGATTTGGGAGAATGGCATTGAAACATGTATACTATCATGTAAGAATCGAATTGCCAGTCTATGTCCAATGCAGGATACAGCATGCTTGGGGCTGGTGCACGGGGATGACCCTGAGAGATGTTATGGGGAGGGAGGTGGGAGGGGGTTCATGTTTGGGAACACATGTACACCCGTGGTGGATTCATGTCAATGTATGGCAAAACCAATACAGTATTGCAAAGTAAAATAAAGTAAAAATTAAAATTTAAAAAAAAAAGTTGTGTCTAGGCACACTATAGAGAATACAACCTTCACAAATACAACATCCTCAGATTGCAAATTGTGAGACAGGATGAAAAAGGAGTGAATCATAATTTTATTATTATTTTTAATTTTGTTCTTGCACAATTTCTTTTAAATTTAGATGTGACTATTTAATTAAAATTTCAATTATAATTATTTGTGTTATTATCCATATAATGGCCTAAACTCTCCATTAAGTTAGGAAACATGTCTCTATTATGGCCCCCACCAGTGTACATCTAGAGCTGGTCTAGTGCATGGACTATGCTGCTGCTGCTGCTGCTAAGTTGCTTCAGTCGTGTCCGACTCTGCAACCCCATAGATGGCAGCCCATCAGGCTCCACCATCCCTGGGATTCTCCAGGCAAGAGTACTGGAGTGGGTTGCCATTTCCTTCTCCAATGCATGAAAGTGAAAAGTGAAAGTGAAGTCGCTCAGTCGTGTCTGACTCTGAGCAACCCCATGGACTGCAGCCCACCAGGGTCCTCCATCCATGGGATTTTCCAGGCAAGAGTACTGGAGTGGGGTGCCATTGCATGGACTTTAGCAGCACCCAAAACAGACATGCTTTGATGGATGGCTTCTTTGCTTGCTGAAAAATGTATGTAGTAACATGCCATACCAATGTGTTATGTGACCTCATACTCAAGCCTGGAGATTTGAAGCCCTTAAGACTCCACTGTTCTAAGTTTGAATTTGGATCTATCCTACTGAAAATATTTTCAAAGATTAAAAATGTTAGATTAAAAACGTTTAGAGCTTTCCACTTAAAAAAATAATGCCTATTCTATCTGACTTCTGATTTCAGGAATACTTTTAATGATGAAATGCAAAAGGTAAAAGGAGACATAATTAATGTTTAATTATTTTTACTCCTATACTCAAAACATTCTTTTCATGGTTTAATTTCTTTTGAATTGTGTTCTTCAGTGCTTTTGTCATAGCAATGTCTTACTTTCATGCAGAAAATATTAACTAACAGTTAGAAATGAAATATATACATGAGAATCACATCAAGTGCTTTGTTTAACTTCTCAACGAAAGTCACTTTGACAGCAAATTTTGAAATGGTTCAAAGCACAGTCTGTTTGTTGCGTTGTGTTCTACAGGCAAACTATTATGAAGTCTCGTCTGTGAATCTTTGTTTTGGGGATTTCCTCCCTCTAGTGGTGGAAAAAAATGATTTTTTTTCTCCTGGTATGTTTTGCTTTTGATACAAAGGTCCTTTTAGGTAGGAACCATTTCCTTTTTGACCAAATTTGGTTTAGGTACAACTTGCTCTTTAGCTAAGGGGGTTTTCCATGTATTTTTGGTTATCTCATACTATTCCTTTTGCCCATTGTGTATAAACAGTAAAAAAAAAATTCACAGCATATTGCCTGTTTTCTCTGACTACCTAATTGATTTCTTATACTTGCTGTATTCAGGTGAGCTGCAAATTTGTTCTCATTGTCCTCATTGAGCAGTGAGCTTGCTTTCTCCTCTGTTTGAATCTGGCTCAACTATAGAGAGTGGTAGAAATGGCACACTGAGCTAGGTGTAAGCTGTTCTTTAGATTGGTAGCTGATTCTGCTTCCTCCCTCTGGGAATGCTGGCTCCTAGGACAGTTCCGGAGAAGGCAATGGCACCCCACTCCAATACTCTTGCCTGGAAAATCCCATGGACGGAGGAGCCTAGTAGGCTGCAGTCCATGGGGTCGCTGAGAGTTGGACACAACTCAGTGACTTCACTTTCCTACTTTTCACTTTCATGCATTGGAGAAGGAAATGGCAACCCACTCCAGTGTTCTTGCCTGGAGAACCCCAGGGACGGTGGAGACTGGTGGATTGCCGTCTATGGGATTGCACAGAGCCGGACATGACTGAAGCGACTTAGCAGCAGCTGCAGCAGCAGGACAGTCCACCTCAGTGTCCAGTCACCATACCGTGAGATGCTTAAGACTCATGGAAGGGCACATGTAAATGGATCAGTTGAGAGCCCCAAGTGAGCACTCATCTAAAAGCCAGCATTAACTTCCAGTCCCATGGGTAAGAAATCTTGAACATTGCATTCAATGGACTCCTCAGATGACTGTATCCCCAGCCAATCTCATGAAGAACTACCCAGCTAAGCCAGGCAACCTGCAGAGTCATGAGAAACAATAAAATGGCAGTTGTTATAAACACTAAGTTTTGAAGGGTGTTATGCAGTGTTAGACAGCTAGGACACTATCCCTAATGAAAGACCTCAATTTGAAATTTACCCCCCATGGTTCTTTTCCAGCCCCATGTATTGATTCTGAACAACTCTTACCAAGCTAAGAGCTCCAGGGAAATAAGCACTTGTCATTTTTGTCTAAGATACCAAATTTCTAAGTAAACATTTTCAAAACAAATGAGTTTAATCACAAAAACAACTCCCTCTGTATTTTTGAAATTGTCAAGAGTAAAACATGTGCTAATATCACGATGTCTCCAGTCATAACTGTAGTTAGAGCTGTGTTATTAATTATTATGCTTATATGCATCCCTGATGGTAGCAATTCCACTTTGATATTTACCTTTTTTCTTTGGTGAGGCTGGTAGTTCAAAAGTAATTTTTCCCAACTTGTCTATCTCTTAGTGTTCCTGTAACATTTGGCCACTGCTGGATTCTTTTCTGGCTCCTCTTTCTCCTCATAACATCTAAATGCAGCAATTCCTTCAAGTTCCTATCTGAATATCTCTTTATCTAAACCTGCCCTAAACGTCAGTCAAAATGGACCTGCTCTAGTCAGGTCCATTAGTTTTTTTTTTTCCACATTGGTCAAGTCTTTCTCTAAATTTACATTCTGTTTTATGCCCTTCTTTCTGAAACAGACCTCTGACCTATCCTCTGTAAACTTCTTTAAATAAACACAGCTCAGTTATATAAACTCATGTAGGGATCCAATGAGAATTCTATTTAGATCTTTAATCACCTTACTCTCATACTTCATGCTCACTTCTCCAGTTTTTTTTTTTTTTTCTCCCTTGCACTATGACCGTCATTTATCACCTAGCCCTTAGCTTCAAAACCAGTTGGTATTTGCTACCTCGCAACTTGTATTGCATACCGTCCAGACTGGATATTTCAATTTGCTCCTGCATCCCACCTTGCACCCCAAGGACCAGCATCAGGATCTAACAGAAATGCCCATGTCTGGCCTGTACCAGTTACTCAGCTCACTTTGATGACCCCGATCACCTGGTTCTTTTCCATGAAGACTTCCTGGTTAACTGTTATATATGAACTACCTTTACTTGAATTCTCATAGCTCTGTTTATATTTTGAGAACTTATCAATATTTACTTTGCACAGAAGTAGTTTGTAATTATGACTCATTTCCCTACTCATTGCTAACCTGCTTAGAGGGCAAACTCTGCTCTTTAAACTGTCATCATAAGCCCTCACTTTTGTCTTAGTCTTTATTATTTAGTCACATTACACATTTTACTTTCATCTGCATTGTGATTATCACTAACCTGTATCTGTAAAGCCATTTCCCTGAAATCATAATTTAGGCATTATCTGCAAGTCACCTTCATTAAGAAATTGTACTATAGGAACTTTTTATACTCAGGAATAGCAGAGAATGCTGTCTTTCATATCATATCATCATGAAAAATTTTGTTAGATGAGAAAGTAGGCTGATACCCTAAAAGCAGGTTATGTGATCAAAGTCTTTTTTCTGAATTCATGTTTTGCCTACTTGAATTCTCCTCTTGTTAAGACATTTTTCTGCTTAACATGGATGAGCCATCGCTTTCTCCGTCTTGTCTCCCTAATTTATGCCAATTTAAAACCTTTATGAATGTTTTCAAGGTCACCACTAATCATACCAATCATCTTGATAAAAATAACATTGCTTCATCATGCCATTTTATCTTTTAAGTAATTTACTTCATTTATTTGGCATAACCCCAATTCCTTACTTAAACCATTTCTGTTAAAATAAAAGCAGAGGTGTTATTTTTTTTTAACCTACACCAATTAAAACATATGGCCTTTTAAATATGTTGGCAAGAACACAGAATTTTAGAAAACAAGGAAGAGAGTTATTATCACTGATTTCTCTTACTTTTCTTTTTTCATTAGAAGGTGAAAATTCAGGAGTAAGATCTTAAGGGAAGTATGTCATATGCATCATTTGCTTACTCAAATGACCTGTCATAAAGTTTGGTAGGCTAAATGAGTTAATGAATGTTATATATTGTCCACATGAGATCAAGTAGGGGGCAAAGACAGATCCATTTTGCCTAGAGATGGAGACTATGAAAAGCCTATGATATTTTCAGGTATATATGTTCACTTAGCAAATGGTTTTAGGGTTTAATAAGTGGGAAAGAAATTTGGATTAAACATACCAGTGTGAAAGTGATCAGTGAGGAAATGGAGTTTAAAGACGAGGATTGGGTGAATATATCCAGGGAAAGCCTGTAGCATGAAAAAGAGAGAGAGGGGGGAGGAAATGATCTTATTTAGTACATCTGAATACTTTAGTAAAGAAAGAAAATAGAACTGTGTCTCAGAATATGATTCACCCAGGACCAAAGAGATAATGAATGCTATACATAGAGGATAATTAGATATAAGAATCCTCCTTGCTCCAGCAGAAATAATCCTGGGTTCATTTATGCAAACAAGACTGAACATAGGTAGAGGGGAAGGAGTAGTGTGATGAATCTGGGATATTTGTTGAATGAATGAGCGAATGAGAAATGTTAAATTTTGTTTTTGGACTCCAGAGGCCTACGTGATCAAGCCTGTTTGTCAAAACTTGCTTCCTTCTCCCTTGCCACCTCCCCTGAGAAACCCTCTGGACAGCTGCATTGAAGAGTCAGTTTCTCCTTTTCTCTACTTGCTCTCTATCCTAACTGCTAATAATTATGCCAAGTTTCTAAGACAGAGGTCCCCAACCTCCAGGATCTAATGCCTGATGATCTGAAGTGGAGCTGATGAAATAATAATAGAAATAAAGTGCACAATAAAAGTTATGTGCTTGAATCATCCCCAAGCCAACCCTCCCCCCTGGTCCATGGAAAAATTGTCTTCCACAAAATTGATCCCTGGTCCTAAAAAGGTTGGGAGCCGCTATTCTAAAAGGTACAGTAGAATAGATATTTCACTCAAATAGGCCGCCTCTGTTTCTCATCACACTATTTTTAATCCCTGCCATGCTGAGCGTGATGATGTCATGAGAAGGATCTCTTTAATCTTAATTTTGCCTTCTCTTCTCTGAGCCCAGTTCTGGCCTTTCTTAAAAAGCAGAAACTTCCTACCTCCCAGGCTAAAATATGCCTTCCCTAGGCATATCACCCAAGGTGGTGCTCTGATAAAACTGAAAGGCATGTCATTATCTCTTCAATCACTTCATTCCCATAAATAAAATGTTTTAGATTTTATAGTTTTAAGATATGTAAAACTGGGCTTCCCTGGTGGCTCAATCGGTAAAGAGTCTTCCTGCAATACAGGAGACCTGAGTTCAATCCCTGGGTCAAAAAGACCCCCTAGAGAAGGAAACGGCAACCCACTCCAACGTTCTTGCCTAGGAAATCCCATGGACAGAGGAGCCTGGTTATCTACACTCCTTGGGGTCACAAGAGTCAGAAATGACTGAGCAACTAAACCTATGAAAGCTTGGAGGATGTTGGAGACAAGACTCTGGGGAAAAGAGGATACTAATAAGTCTCTAATAAGAAGCTTTATCTTCTCTCTGAATGTTTTTATTTCTCTAATGGATTTTTATTACTATATCTTTGGTGCCTGTAAGACTCATGGCAGACACTCTTGGATGCCTTAACAAATGAATCCCCCACCTCAGTCTTCCATAAAGACAGACCTCTTTTCTGCTCTCCACATGACATTGTGCTCACAGAAGGTGTCAGAATCCCCAGCTTCAAAAGTGTGGGTCTTCACCTCCCAGAATATTGGAAATAAAAGCAGAAGTAAACAAATGGGACCTAATTAAACTTAAAAGCTTTTGCACAACAAAGGAAACTATAAGCAAGGTGAAAAGACAGCCTTCAGAATGGGAGAAAATAATAGCAAATGAAGCAACTGGCAAAGAATTAATCTCAAAAATATACAAGCAACTCATGCAGCTCAATTCCAGAAAAATAAATGACCCAATCAAAAAATGGTCCAAAGAACTAAACAGACATTTCTTCAAAGAAGACGTACAGATGACTAACAAACACATGCAAAGATGCTCAGCATCACTCATTATTAGGGAAATGCAAATCAAAACCCCAGTGAGGTACCATTTCACACCAGTCAGAATGGCTGCTATCCAAAAGTTTATAAGCAATAAATGCTGGAAAGGGTGTGGAGAAAAGGGAACCCTCTTACACTGTTGGTGGGAATGTAAACTAGTACAGCCACTATGGAGAACAGTGTGGAGATTCCTTAAAAAACTGGAAATAGAAATTCCATATGACCCAGCAATCCCACTTCTGGGCATACACACCAAGGAAACCAGAATTGAAAGAGACACGTGTACCCCAATGTTCATCTCAGCACTGTTTATTATAGCCAGGACATGGAAGCAACCTAGATGTCCATCAGCAGACGAATGGATAAGAAAGCTGTGGTATATATACACAATGGAATATTACTGAGCTATTTCAAAGAATGCATTTGAATCAATTCTATGAACCTGGATGAACCTGGAGCCTATTATACAGAGTGAAATAAGCCAGAAGGAAAAACACCATTACAGTATACTAATGTATATATATGGAATTTAGAAAGATGGTAACAATAACCCTGTATGTGAGACAGCGAAAGAGACACAGATGTATAGAATAGTCTTTTGGACTCTGCGGGAGAGGGCGAGGGTGGGATGATTTGGGGGAATGGCATTGAAACATGTATATTATCATATGTGAAATGGATCACCAGTCCAGGTTCGATGCATGATACAGGGTGCTCGGGGCTTGTGCACTGGGATGATCCAGAGGGATGGTATAGGGAGGGAGGGAGGAGGGGGGTTCAGGATGGGGAACACGTGTACACCCGTGGTGGATTCATGTTGATGTATGACAAAACCAATACAATATTGTAAAGTAATTAGACTTTCAAATAAATGAATAAATAAAGTGGAAAAAAATAAAAGTGTGGGTCTTGATTAGTCCAAACCAGTGAAACCATGGTAATTCTAAGTCCCTTTGCCAGTGATTGTCTTAGAATGATCATGGCACCCAGTCCTGGAGAATGAGTCAAAATGAGGAGATGCATAAAGGAGCTATGCTTTTTGAAAAAGAATTTTTGTTCATGAAGAGAAACACAAAAGAAAGAAAAAGTATTATTTCTTGCCTCTGGATAGTTTGGTGACAATTCGATTATTTGAACTCTTGCAATCACCTTATGACCGTGAAAGGAGTAAAGGAGGGTATGCTTGAGCAGTTTGGGATAAAACTGATTGAAGATATTTAAATAACCTGCCTTACCTCAGACCTCCTTGCTATATGGCACTATAACTTTGCTTTATTTTTATAACCTTGAGTTAAGGATCTTTTTGTCTGCAGCCAAAAGCTCATCAACTGACATGGACCCTACTGAATAGGGTCATCGCACCATCGTGGTTATCTGGGTCATTAAGATCTTTTTTGTATAGTTCTTCTGAGTATATAGGCTGTATATTGCCACCTCTTCTTAATATCTTCTGCTTCTGTTAGGTCCATCAACATTCCAGGATATTGATGGAATGCGAAGTCAAGTGGGCCTTAGGAAGCATCACTCCAAACAAAGCTAGTGGAGGTGATGGAATTCCAGTTGAGCTATTTCAAATCCTAAAAAGTGATGCTGTGAAAGTGCTGTACTCAATATGCCAGCAAATTTGGAAAACTCAGCAATGGCCACAGGACTGGAAAATGTCAATTTTCATTCCAATCCCAAAGAAAGGTAATGCCAAAGGAAGCTCAAACTACCACATGATTGCACTCATCTCACAAGCTAGCAAAGTAATGCTTAAAATTCTCCAAGCCAGGCTTCAACAGTACGTGAACCATGAAATTCCAGATGTTCAAGCTGGATTTAGAAAAGGCAGAGGAACCAGAGATCAAATTGCCAACATCCATTGGATGATCGAAAAAGCAAGATAGTTTCAGAAAAATATAAACTTCTGTTTTATTGACTACACCAAAGCCTTTGACTGTGTGGATCACAACAAATTGTGGAAAATTCTTCAAGAGATGGGAATATCAGACCACCTGACCTACCTCCTGAGAAACCTGTATACAGGTCAAGAAGCAACAGTTAGAACTGGACATGGAACAACAGACTTGTTCCAATAGGAAAAGGAGTATGTCAAGGCTGTATATTGTCACTCTGCTTATTTAACTTCTATGCAGAGTACATCATGTGAAATGCTGGACTGGATAAAGCACAAGCTGGAATCAAGATTGCTGTGAGAAATATCAATAACCTCAGATATGCAGATGATCCTACCCTTATGGCAGAAAGTGAAGAAGAACTAAAGAGCCTCTTGATGAAGGTGAAAGAGGAGAGTGAAAAAGTTGCCTTAAAACTCAACATTCAGGAAACTAGGATATGGCATCTGGTCCCATCACTTTATTTAAATAGATGGGGAAACAATGGAAACAGTGAGAGACTTTCTTTTGGGGGGCTCCAAAATCACTGCAGATGGTGACTTCAGCCATAAAATTAAAATGCATTTGCTCCTTGGAAGAAAAGTTATGACCAACCTAGACAGCATATTAAAAAGCAGAGACATTACTTTTTCAACAAAGTTCCATCTAGTCAAAGCTATGGTTTTTCCAGTAGTCATGTATGGATGTGAGAGATGGACTATAAAGAAAGCTGAGCTCTGAAGAACTGATGTTTTTAAACTGATATTGGAGACAACTCTTGAGGGTCTCTTGGACTGCAAAGAGATCCAACCAATCAATCCTAAAGCAGATCAGTCCTGAATATTCATTGGAAGGACTGATGCTGAAGCTGAAACTTCAATACTTTGGCCACCTGAAGTGAAGAACTGACTCATTGGAAAAGACTCTGATGCTGGGAAAGATTGAAAGCAGGAGGAGAAGGGGACGACAGAGGATGAGATGGTTGGATGGCATCACCAACTTGGTGGACATGAGTTTGAGTAAGTTCCAGGAGTTGGTGATGGACAGGGAAGTCTGGCGTGCTGCAGTCCATGGGGTCACAAAGAGTGGGACATGACTGAGCAACTGAACTGAATAGGGTGGAGTCAGGAAAAAAGGTTAAAGGGCATTGATTTCCAGCTACTGTGGGTGGATTGAGTGGATGAAAAGGACACACCATTCTGGCCTTCCTTCTGGGTATTGGACCCTAAAGAAATGAATCAAAAGAAGGTGATTGAGACCCCACATAGTCCAGTTTCTTCCATTTTAAAAAATGCTGAAAAACATCACAAATAAAAGTCCAATGTTTCCTTTGCTTCTTTAAAAACAAAACAAAACAAAAAACCACCAACCCAAATGTTTCAGGGTGAGATGATTAGCATGTATCTAATTCACATTAAAAAAATTTTACAGTCTCTATTTCTGTTACCTTAACCTTTTCCATAGAAATTTCAGCTATCCCTCCAAATCGCTTTCTCTCCCAATTTTAACTGCCAATTTACAGCTGTTCACAGCCTCAGACTAAGCTCCTCCTAGTGCTTCTTTTCTTTCCTTTTCTGTCTTCAACTTTCATTCTTTCCTCCCTGCACCAGAGCAAGGATATTTGTCAATTTTGGAGGCCAGTTCTCCATTCTGGGTTTTCCCAAGTCCATTGCTCTCCTTCAGAGCTCTGTTCTGTTGCACCAAACCCCAAAAACTTATACAGCAAAGTCAGACTTCTCTTAGGGCCAGAAGCACAACACTGGGAATATTCACATCTCACTCATTACTATTTTTTGTTCTCAAAAATTCATGGCTCCAGACTAGGAAACTCTACAGGACAAATGACCTAGTTTCTTCGACAAATAAATTGCAAAGTGGTGGAAGCAGGGGGAGATAAAAGGGGAATTTACAGATGGGGAAAGACTAAAGACACATATCAACCAATCATAATGTATAAACCTTATCTGGATTTTTTATTCTGTCCCTCCTCAAAAAACTTAATATTAATGACATTTATGAAAGTATTGGATTAGCACTCTGGATATTGGGTACTACTAAGGAAACATTGTTAATTTTATTTGTTATAGTGGTATTGTGGTTATGTTTTTTAAAAGTTATTAGTTTTTAGAGATCTTTACTAGAATGTTTGTAAGATCCAATTATATGGTCAGATGTGTGTTAGCGTGTGTGTTAGTCACTCAGTCATGACCAACTCTTTGCAACCCCATGAACTGCAGCCCCTCAGGCTACCCTATCCAGGGAATTTTCCATGCAAGAATACTGGAGCGGGTTGCCATTTCCTTCTCCAGCGGGTCTTCCTGACCCAGGGATCGAAACCACATCTCCCATGTATCCTGCATTGGCAGATGCAATTCTTTACCACTGAGCCATGTGGGACTTTATATGGTCAGGTATTTGCTTCAAAATAATGTGCCCTGGTGGCTCAGACAGTAAAGAGTCTGCCTGCAGTGCAGGAGACCTGGGTTTGATCCCTGGGTCAGGAACATCCCCTGGAGAAGAAAATGGCAACCCACTCCCATATTCTTGCTTGGAGAATCTCATGGTCAGAGGAACCTTGTGAGCCTCATTCCATAGGGTCATGGGAAGGGTGGAAGTGGCCACAAATTCATCCTTATTGAAGCTGGAAAATGGGTATTTGAAGGTTTATTGTATTCTTTTTCTGTTTGTGGCTGAATTCCTCTGTAATAAATGATGGATAAGTGATGATGATGATGATAGGTAGATATAGATGGATGGATGGATGGATAGGCAGTCAGATAAAGAGAAAGACAGAGACAGGGACTTTTATAGGAATAGATGAACTTGAAAACACCTGGTAGGTAACTCGGTGGGGGCAGCTAGCCTAGCCTTAAGAATAAGAATCCTAGAAGCTCTCTGGTTTCTGTTAGAACCTGTCATGCCCATCAGTTATCCCCCCACATAGTTCCTGTGTTAGAACCTGGGCTTCAGGCATATCACACAGTGTTTGCAATGATCCTGAAGGTCACTATGACCTTTCCAGGTTTGCTCAACACCTCACTACCCACTTACTTCATATATAAATACTGAAAACATCTCTTAACCACAGCCTTTATCAACACATATGCTTGAAGCAGGAGGAAGCAAGTGAGCTCTTAAGATAGACCTGTATCAATTTTCTTTTACCATTAATGCCATCAGCCTTGTGTAACAGGAATTTTAAAGATCCATCATTTCTGTCTTCCACAAAGTCTGTGTTCAATATTCATCTCTTCTCCATATTTAGCATGGTTCATACGTGAGAAGGAGGTCAGAGGCCAAATTATATTTAAACATCTCATTTGAAGTTGTCTCAGAAGGTGTAAAATTATTTTTCATTCATTATGACTCACTCTTTTATGAAAAACTTTAAGTTCAGAGCCTAATATCTTCAAAATATTCACTCAGTTTTGTTCATCTGAATTTTTAAACTTCATTTCTAATGCTTCTTATGCAGTTCTTTTTCATAACTCATTTTTATTCATTTGAGTACCAATTTCTAATTCTGTAAAACTGATTGTACTCTTTAGTTATTGAAACAAATAACTCTTGAACTCCAACATTTGTGCGTTCCTGTGACCTGGAGTTCCTTTTATACAAATTTTTCCATCTGAAAAAAAAATGTAATTCCTTACCTGGTTATTCAGCTTTGTAATTCTTTAGAGCATATTCGAAGTTCAGCCTACAGGGTGGCAAGTTCAAGATTACGAAGTTTATTATCCCACATCCTAAAACATGGATGGATTCCTGAAGACTGGCATATAGTATAGTGGGGGAAGTGCACCGGGGACAAATAGAGCAGAGGGATCTTAGCTAGAGGGCATTCTGGTTTTTCTTCTTTGTCTAATATCCGATCTCCCTCCTGTGTTTCAGAAATTCTCTGAACATGGGTGTTAGTAAGAATCTACCTTCTACTGTAAAAGCCAAAAAGTCCAGTGCATCTCTTTCTAGTTTCTGAGGCTGCTGATGTTCTGATTTTTGATCCAAGCTTAGCCGATCAAATGTGCCTGACTTGGATCTGGAGTCTGGAGCTAGAAGCAGGGGCATCATCTCTGTGGCAGAAGCACCAGCACCAACATGCAGTGTCCGGAGGCGGGCCTGGCAGTGTCGCCATGGTGACGGCCTCTGCTCAGTGCCAGCAGCAGTGTGGGTGCGCAGGGTAATATCCATGCCTGGTGGGCTAGAACCGGTCCTCTCGCTAGACTACTCCTCAAAACTGATCTTCTTTTGTGGTTCTGGCTGCACCACCACCTTTTATAGTTGCCCATTTTCTGACTCCTTATTTTTGCCAAAAAGTCTTCAAGTTACATAATATCTATTTAATGAATCATATTTTAGTGTAATCCAGCCAAACTCAGCCTTTACTGGTGGTAGGTAAGAATCTTGACTTTAAAGGAAATGGTACCAAGAGTGGCTGTAGCATAGACCCTCCAAGAAATCTAGGAGTTAGAAAACATCCAGTCAGCTCATAAGGGATAGAAAACTGTCAGCCTAGGACCTGCCAGACAAAGCATCAAATAAAATTAGATTCTGAGTTTCTTTAAAATGAAGTTCCCACCAAAAGCAAAATTTTGAAGGTCAGTGTCACTGTTGGCATTTGAAGGGCATGAGGTTTCATGGAGGGGGGGTGAAGAATAAGCACTTATCAGCTCAAAAATCAAATGAGACACTCAAACCTTACATTCTTTTTTCAAGGCATGGGCCTCTGTGTCTAGTTCTAATACACCATCTCCCCGTCCTCCACCACACAGCTACTGTGGTTTAGAACTGATTCTGCTCCGTGTCCTGGCATCAGCTGGAAGACAGCTAGACTTACAGCCCCACTAAGCATCACTTAAAAGACAATGGGTAAGGCTGGTTTAATCAAAGACCTTGAGCAATAGATGTCTCTGTCCGTTTTGCCTAGGAGAGTTGTCCTAAAACAAAATCTATATCAATTTGTGAAGAACACATGGTTTGACTTGATGGTCATGGACTTGGGGGTAAAAAAGAGGAATCAGTGACATATGAGATTGGGGAAAAGTTATGGACAGACCAGAGTATGAAGACAGGTGTCTGTCATGTGAATTCTCACCAAAGATTCCCACCCTGGAAAAGGTGTTTCATAATTAGGCAGAAAGATGATTCCCCCTAGTGTTCATTCAGCGAGCGCATGCATAAAGCAACCAGGGTAGCTGTATCAGTTATCTACTGCTGTGTAACAAATCATCGCCAAACTTAGCAATTTAAAACTGAGAACTGGAGAAAACCTGAGAGAATCATAACACGGGCACTTGCTGTGGTATTTCAGGGTCCTTTCTTCTGGTAAGCAGGCCTCTCCTTCACTAAGCAGTTTCCAGGCCCAACATTTGCCTCAGATCTAGCAAGGTATTATAACTCTGGAGGGCAATCGCCCTCAGGTTCCCAGTGATTCATTCTTAATGTCTTTTAATTGCACCCTTTGAGTAGTACTACCGCCTGCTTCTAGAATTAGCTGCCCGTGTATGTCACATGCCCAGGGACACCATGCTATATAAAAAACTTCTATAACTCTCAGAAAGGCAGGCCCTACCTGGAAGCCCTTCCGAATCTGCCACTTATTAAAATGTGTCTACCCGCCTTCCAACAGTTAAATGGTATCCCTGAACTCTGTTGCTTCCCCACGGCAAACCTTGCTATTAACTCTAGCTTACAGGAGATGGCCACCTCTGACCTTTTAACTGATACTGGTCCTACTTTTATCAGGACATCCTGTATTGTTTTGGTGAATGGTATATCCTCCAGGCTCTTCTAGGGAACACGGTCCCCTGGTGAGAATTCTGGCCATACATAATGTATTTATAGTATATCCAATCCCTTGGTCAGGAAGTTTCCCTGGAGAAGAAAGTGGCAACCCACTCCGGTGTTCTTGCCTGGAAAGATGGAGGAGCCTGGCAGGCTACAGTCCGTGGGGTCACAAAGAGTCAGACATGACAGCGACTTCACTTTCTTTTTTCCGTTCTTTCCCTCTTCCATACCCACATCTCTGAGCCTTTTAATCGCTTCTTACACTATATATTCTGGGAATTCTGACATCCATCTATACCTCATATGTGGTCCATGACTAGTCATTTGTCTTCATGATTTTTCCCAAGGCCTTATCAGGATGCTCAATTGTCTACCCCAGGAGAGCCATCCCAAATAATTAAACACTCCCTTGTCTAACCCTTATGTTTTCCCAATCTGATCAAACACTCCCAAAATCCAGGGTCCTGTGTAGTCCTGCAGGTCCTCAGGGGTACGTGTTAGCTGGTCCCGTGGCAAAAGGAGTTAAAGTCCCTTTCCTTCTTTAGCAGGCCCAGCACATCCCTAGCTGCAGTGATGTCATAACTAAGTTGTCCTTCTTACCTAGTAGGCAGAAGGGAATTGAGGGCAGATCATGGGGGAATGGAGAGACACATATTATCTTTGAGGGGAGAGGCTTTTGCATTATTTTCTCATGGAGGACAGTTTCTAGTGTTTAATAGGGAAATAAGCCTTTTAGTTGGAGCTTCCCTGGTGATTTAGACAGTAAAGAATCTGCCTGCAATGCAGGAGACCCAGGTTCAATCCCTGGGTGGGGATGATCCCCTGTAGAAGAGAATGGCTACTCACTCCAATATTCTTGCCTTGAGAATTTCCATGGACAGAGGAACCTGGCAGGCCACAGTCTACAGGGTCACGAAGAATCAGACATGACTGTAGCAATGAACACCTTCACTTTTTTCCCAACCTTTTTGTAGGCCCAAAGGACTGAATGAGGTCTGGGAATTCAAGATTTTCAATGCCATCCCAAGGATCATGGTTCCATTTTTTTTTTTTTCCAACCAGAGTCCTGATCTTGGTGCCCTGGGAGGATCTGGCCCTTTTTGAAGCCCAACTACTCTTTAGGCCTCAATTTCTCTGCCTTTTTGCTGCGGAAGATGAGAGTCTCTTTGATGCTACCAAAGGGCTATCTGGCTTTCACGCTTAGCTTTTAAGTGAAGATTCATTATTCTAAGCTTTCTGCTGTATTTCTCCAAAGCATCCATCAAGCTTAGCCAAAGCCACCCAACTCCATCCTCCTCATAGTTACTATGTTCCCCTTATGTCTCAAACACTTCACACCTCACATCAGCTGGTACAATCTTTTCTAACTGTGTTTATACCTGTTTTTCAAGGTAAAAGTCTTTGCAATGACACTATCATGTACCAGGGACTCTCCATGTTCTGTCTAGCACCACTAATGGGGTCCTCCTTACCTACCATGGAGCTGTGTGAACCTGTCCCAAATCCCATCCCCGTGTGGGCTCCCTCCTGCCAACTCTCACTGTTGGAGTTCCTTGATTCTGAGACAGAGGTGTGCATATAGGAAGTTTATTAGGAAGGCCTAGTGGTCTTAACACCTGTTGAAGGGAAAGGGAGGGAAACAAGCAGAATGGGGCAGAAGAAGAAGGCAGCCTTGGAGCCCAGCCAAATCTTCAGTCAACCCTCTGGGAAGTGCTGATGGTGGAATGAGACAGCTCATCCTTGAAGTGAAGTGAAGTGAAAGTCGCTCCATTGTGTCTGACTCTTTGTGACCCCATGGACTGTGGGAATTCTTCAGGCCAGAATACTGGAGAGGGTAGCCTTTCCCTTCCCCAGGGGATCTTCCCAACCCAGGGATCGAACCCAGGTCTCCCACATTGCTGGCGGATTCTTTACCAGCTAAGCCATAAGAGAGTCTGGGGCCCCACTGCTTTGTCTTAGTCACATTATTTTCTTTAAGCCCACAACTAATAATTATACAACAGGACAACACAACTTAAGCTCTATACTAAGGGTTATGTAACAACAATATATTTTGCTCCAGAACATGTTTCTCCTTTTTAACAAGAACCTTCTGACTAATCCTGTTATCTTAAGACATGCGTTGTGGAAGTGGGTCTGGTAAGACCTTTCCATTGTTAATTTCAATCTTGTTCATTTAAGATGTATGTTGGGGGAGGGGGTCTGGTGCTTAGTCGTGTCCAACTCTTTGCGACCCTGTGAACTGCAGCCCACCAGGCTCCTCTGTCCATGGGATTCTCCAGGCAAGAATACTGGAGTGGATTGCCATTTCCTTTTCCAGGGGATCTTCCCGACCCAGGAATCAAACCCAGGTCTCCCGCACTGCAGGCAGATGCAGGCAAACGCTTTAACCTCTGAGCCACCAGGAAGCCCGGTAAAAGTACATAAGACCTTAATAAGACTAGCACTTGGGGTGATGTCTATGTTGAAGCTTTCTCAGTCCCTTTTTCACTTTAATAAAACTCCGATACACAAAAGCTCTTGAGTGATCAAGCCTGGTCCCTGGTCCCAAAGCTAAATATTCTTCAGAGATCACGAATTAGACATGGTTCACTGTAAGCTATTAGGAACAACCGTTCAGAATTGTCCCAAGTTGGAGAAAGGATGTTGGGTCAGTACAGAAAGCCAGCTTCATCAGGATGTGCTCTTCAGTGGAGGCATCTCCAAAGAGGGTTGACAGGTGAGGGTTGCCCCCCAGCAGTACTTCCAGAAGTTGAATGAATAAATTATCTGTATTTTTACATACTATAAACCATATCAACGCATCTGAAGAAGATATCTGTTTCATAGTGGATACCAGGAAAAATATAAATGGAACCAGATGCCCTTTGGAGGGTACTACTGTGACTATTGGGAAAAACAGAGTGAAAGACTAGAGGAAGCCCATATGACTAAACTATTTCAAAATAATTTTAACTACCTGTATGTGATTTTGCCTGATGATACTGTTTAGTATGGTTACTGCCAAAATCTACTATGCAAAGATACTTTCATTGTGGAAGCATATGGAATTGTTAATTATCTGGCTTTAGTGTAAATTTCGGAAAAGGCAATGGCACCCCACTCCAGTACTCTTGCCTGGAAAATCCCATAAACGGAGGAGCCTGGTAGACTGTGGTCCATGGGGTCGCTAAGAGTTAAACATGACTTCACTTTCACTTTTCACTTTCATGCATTGGAGAAGGAAATGGCAACCCACTCCAGTGTTCTTGCCTGGAGAATCCCAGGGATGGGGGAGCCTGGTGGGCTGCCATTTATGGGGTTGCACAGAGTCTGACACGACTGAAGCGACTTAGCAGCAGCAGCAGCAGTGTAACTTTGGAAGTCCACATATGCAGGGCTGAGATAGATAAAGGAGAGGAGAGCATTTTAGGCAGGGGTACAGCCGTGGCAAAAGCCTGAAGTAATGGGGTATGCCATTTTCAGGGCACTGCAGGACCTTTGGTACTAAAGTTTTCTGGCATCAGAGATAATGTTTGGAGAGTAAAGACTACCACTAATGTTCCCTTTGCACTGTGACCTGTCAATCAGGAAATATTAAGAACCTACACTGACCTGCCTCTGGAGAAACCTGTATGCAGGTCAGGAAGCAACAGTTAGAACTGGACATGGAACAACAGACTGGTTCCAAATAGGAAAAGGAGTACGTCCAGGCTGTATATTGTCACCCTGCTTATTTAACTTATATGCAGAGTACATCATGAGAAACGCTGGGCTGGAAGAAGCGCAAGCTGGAATCAAGATTGCCAGGAGAAATATCAATAACCTCAGATATTCAGATGACCCCACCCTTATGGCAGAAAGTGAAGAGGAGCTGAAAAGCCTCTTGATGAAAGTGAAAAAGGAGAGTGAAAAAGTTGGCTTAAACTCAACATTCAGAAAATGAAGATCATGGCATCTGGTCCCATCACTTTATGGGAAATAGATGGGGAAACAGTGGAAACAGTGTCAGACTTTATTTTGAGGAGCTCCAAAATCACTGCAGATGGTGATTGCAGCCATGAAATTAAAAGACGCTTACTCCTTGGAAGGAAAGTTATGACCAACCTAGAGAGCATATTCAAAAGCAGAGACATTACTTTGCCAACAAATGTCCATCTAGTCAAAGCTGTGGTTTTTCCAGTGGTCATGTATGGATGTGAGAGTTGGACCATAAAGAAAGCTGAGTATTGAAGAATTGATTCTATTGTACTGTGGTGGTGTTGGAGAAGACTCTTGAGAGTCCCTTGGACTGCAAGGAGATCCAACCAGTCCATCCTAAAGGAGATCAGTCCTGGGTGTTCATTGGAAGGACTGATGCTAAAGCTGAAACTCCGATACTTTGGCCACCACATGCGAAGAGTTGACTCATTGGAAAAGACCTTGATGCTGAGAGGGACTGGGGGCAGGAAGAGAAGGGGACGACAGAGGATGAGATGGCTGGATGGCATCACTGACTCAATGGAGATGAGTTTGAGTGAACTCCAGGAGTTGGTGATGAACAGGGAGGCCTGGCGTGCTGTGATTCATGGGGTCACAAACAGTCCAACAGGACTGAGCGAATGAACTGAACTGAACTGAACTGGCACTGTGTACATTATTGTATATCTTTTGAATGATGACAGCAGTCAATATAAAACAATGTGATATAAATGAAGGAATTCTCAGTAGACCTCAGATTTGTTTTCTGATGTTTTCAACCATGACTTCAAGTTGTTCAGAAGCACCTTTTTAGTTTATTCATTACTTTAACATGCTTAATATATAACTCCAAAAGATCTCAGTTAGGAAGAGAAAAATCCTACATCATTTTTTGTGCACTTGACCCTGATCGTGGTTCAACTTGAGATGTAGCTCTCATTGACCTATGCTGCTGTCCTCAGGCCATTATTTCTCCTACTTTTCTGCGCTGTCTTTTCAAAGTTGGCAGGATGCCGAACTCTCCGCTACTAATATCCCATCACTAATGTGTCTGCTCAGATTCACGGGAGCACTCAGTCTGGTCACAGTGGTGACGCAATGGCTTTCTGTGAATATCTTCAGGCTCCCTGGGAAGGCTTCGCATGACCTTACATGCCATCTGCCGAGCCATCTGTGTCTTACTCCAGAACCTAAATAAAAGCCATAGTCCCTGCTAACTTCTAGGCACCATTCACTCAACAAGTATTTATTGAGTGCCTACTATAGTAAGGGTAATTCTGTAAGGTACTATGGGTAAAAAGGTCTCACAGAGAAGAGCAATAAGCAAGCAACTGACTACAAGACAGTTTCAGAAGTGATACATAGAAGTATGTGCAGATTCTAAGGGAGGAATATGCACCTTGGAAAGAAAGTAACAGATTTTATTTCTTTAAGGTATGTACATGTTGTGTGTGTGTGTTAGTCGCTCAGTTGTGTCCGACTCTTTGCGACCCCATGGACTGTAGCCCACCAGGCTCCTCTGTCCATGAGATTTTCAAGGCAAGGGTACTGGAGTGGGTTGCCATTTCCTTCTCCATGGGATCTTCCCAACCCAGGGATCGAATCCGGGTCTCCTGCACTGCAGGCAGATCCTTTACCGACTGAGCTACAAGGGAGGGTGTACATGTTAATAAGAATTTAATTTGACCATACAGAAAAATGGACAATGGTAGTGATACAGTGTGTTGAATTGTCTTTAGTCAGATAATTATACTGGTCATAAAATGAATGGAGGTGCTCTGCTTTCAGTTTGTGAAGTGTTACCTATTACTCATCCTTGAATGAACAGACCTCCCAGGGAGAGAAAGATCGATGAGTTTGGTAAGGGAGAGTCAGGATCTTGAGAAAAGCTCTGCTCCTTGTGACATTCGCAGCCATTGATGTAATTGCATATTCTTTCCACTCCTATGTGTTAGGCTATATTTATGTCAGGAAAAGGATCCTGCCAGTATGTAAAACCGGGACTGCTCTTGGTTCCCTCCCCCCATGCAAACTATGCTAATCATATCTTTACCTGTAATATTTATAGTCTTACATTTATGGCACATTTACTATGTGCCAGACACTGAACTGTAGTACACAGGTAATGACATTTAATCCCTCCCAGGAACTCTTGGAGGTGTCTATTAGTAGCCCCATGCCAGTGAGTACGTGGAGACTCAGACAGATTTGATCATGTAGCAGCTGACACAAGAAACAGATGACCGATTCAGAAGGGACCATTTTTAAAGATGGAGGTGGATAAGGAAAGCTATGAAGGTCGGGACAAGGACACACATACTGGCAACAGGAAAGTGCCACAGTGCCTCTAACACACCCAGACCCAAAGGAAAAAGGAAAGAGATGGATGCCACGAGAGCCACATGAAGGCTTGAGGTAAGAAAGGCCATCCTCCAGGGGCTGAACCATAGTGGAGTGCAGCCACTGGCAGAACCATGGGGAACGGAGGAAGTTTACTGAGGGAACAGAGACCCTGACCTCTACTGTCTCTCCTCCCATCCTCTAGTCTCCCAAACCCACCCAGTAACAGAAGACAGGGAGCCTAGGCGATATGCTCTGAGAAGTTCTGCATGGAGGGAGCAAGTGGGATGAGGGGAGATAGGAATAAACAGAATCACTAGCACAAACAACTTGCCCAGAGTCCCACGGCTAGTAAGAGGCAGTGCCCGCAGATTCTACCAACCATTGTCTAGTTCAAAGGTCATGTGCTTTCCACTGTGACAAGTCATTTTCCAATAAATTATATTAATAGCTATTTCAGAGATCATATGCTTTATACATCTAAGACTTTTTTTTAAAAGGATATCCTTTATAAAATCAAAATAGTTTGGTTCATAAACAAAAGACTTTCTATCAGCCAGAGCCATTCAAAGGTTACTTTGATAATTACTGAGATTCCTTAATGAAGGCATTTAAATCTAGTAGGCACTCAATTAATATTGCATAAATGCTTGACTCTTAACCAGGGATCTTAGAAAAGAAAACTGCTGTATACGTGCACTTTTCTGTTTCTTTCTAAGATTCTGTGGTTCCAGAAACATCCGCTATGGTCCTCAGGCTGCTCAGTTACAGATGAGGGTTGCTCTAAAGAATAAGTTGTATAAGATGCTTAAGCAATCACATGACTGGAAATACTGCGTTCCCAAGGGGGGAAATCAGGGAGGATCATGTCTCAGTCAGGGATGCTTTCAGCTGTTGGCATCAAAAAATTCTGAGCAAAAATGTTTAAACAAACAGGAAGAAAGGGTTTGTAAGGTACTTGTCGGAGCTGCTGTCTTTACGATCCTCCAGGGTGCTTTCCTCATGACTGTACATTAGCTCCTGTGATTCCATCCTCAGGGTTCACGATTAAACCCTGAAGAAGGAAGAAGTGGCAAGTCCTGGATCAGGAAAACGAAAGTTTTTTCCAAGAATCTTACTATAGGACCCTGCTTCTATTTCATGACAGCCCAGAAGGAGGTCCGGAAAAGAGGGTTGAAAATAAAAAGTGGGTGGGCCAAGCAAAAGTGTCTGTGGCAGCACCCTAGCGGTGGCAGTGGTAAAAATGACCATCTACAAGTAGATGTTTGCATCTGCTGTTAAAGGAAGGGGACAGCCCACAGCCCCACACAGGTTCAAGTTCAAGCCCCAGTGTGTTTCTTAACATTTCCTCTAGAAATTAGAATCCAGGGAATGTTAGCCCACAACCATCTGGGTAACTAGAATTGCTGTGACTGTTAAGCATGGGCAATTCCTCCAAATGGGTTTTAAAGGTAAATGCAGCACTTAAAATCAGCCTTTCTTCTCTAGCTGTAGAAAAGGAAATTAACCAAACTGAAAGCATCTTTGGTTTGGAGCTGAAAATTATTAGTTTATCTTAACCCCCAATCTGACAGGATTTCTGACAGAGTTTTATTCAGCATCTGTTTTAACACAGCTCTGGCAAGAAGGAACCGACTCCCTCACAAGGCAACGTCACTAATTTGTTGGAACAACTTTTAAAAACTTTTTATATTGAACTGAAGCTGGAAACCCCTTAAGTCCTAATCATGGATCCTAGGAAATTTTTTTTCTAGTTAAATTGGGTTAAATCCCTTTTGCCCATGTCATACTCCCAGTGTTTGACGTCATCTTTCATGTTTGGACTTGGCCATTATGTCTTCTTTTCATCATTGTTTTGAGCTAGATATCATTTAGTAATGTTTGTTCTATTATACTACAGTTTGACAGTGTCCTTTTTAATTAATAAAAAATAAAACCCCTGATACTCAGGGAGAAGACCACACTATAGATGTGATAAGAATAAAGGCTGATTCCTTTTTTTTTTTAATTTTTATTTTTACTTTATTTTACTTTGCAGTATTGTATTGGTTTTGCCATACATTGACATGAATCCACCACGGGTGTACATGAGTTCCCAAACATGAATCCCCCTCCCACCTCCCACCCCATATCATCTCTCTGGATCATCCCCGTGCACTAGCCCCAAGCATCCTGTATCCTGTATCAAACATAGACTGGCAATTCGTTTCTTACCTGATAGTATACATGTTTCAATGCCATTCTCCCAAATCATCCCACCCTCTCCCTCTCCCTCTGAGTCCAAAAGTCCGCTCTCCACATCTGTGTCTCTTTTGCTGTCTTGCATACAGGGTCATCATTGCCATCTTTCTAAATTCCATATATATGTGTTAGTATACTGTATTGGTGTTTTTCTTTCTGGCTTACTTCACTCTGTATCATCGGCTCCAGTTTCATCCATCTCATCAGAACTGATTCAAATGTATTCTTTTTAATGGCTGAGTAATACTCCATTGTGTATATGTACCACAGCTTTCTTATCCATTCATCTGCTGATGGACATCTAGGTTGCTTCCATGTCCTGGCTATTATAAACAGTGCTGCGATGAACATTGGGGTACATGTGTCTCTT
Organism: Ovis aries; assembly: GCF_016772045.2. Classification (NCBI taxonomy): domain Eukaryota; kingdom Metazoa; phylum Chordata; class Mammalia; order Artiodactyla; family Bovidae; genus Ovis; species Ovis aries. Next base: position 71,380,949 of record NC_056062.1, on the reverse strand, counting down.
TCAATTCTGGTTTCCTCAGTGTGTATGCCCAGCAGTGGGATTGCTGGGTCATAAGGCAGCTCTATTTGCAATTTTTAAAGGAGTCTCCACACTGTTCTCCATAGTGGCTGTACCAGTTTGCATTCCCACCAACAGTGTAGGAGGGTTCCCTTTTCTCGACACCCTCTCCAGCATTTATTGCTTGCAGACTTTTGGATTGCAGCCATCTGACTGGTGTGAAGTGGTACCTCATTGTGGTCTTGATTTGCATTTCTCTAATAATGAGTGATGTTGAGCATCTTTTCATGTGTTTGTTAGCCATCCGTATGTCTTCTTTGGAGAAACAAATAGGATCTAATTAAAATTAAAAGCTTCTGCACAACAAAGGAAACTATAAGCAAGGTGAAAAGACAGCCTTCGGAATGGGAGAAAACAATAGCAAATGAAGCAACTGACAAACAACTAATCTCAAAAATATACAAGCAACTTATGCAGTTCAATTCCAGAAAAATAAACAACCCAATCAAAAAATGGGCCAAAGGTCTGATTCCTTTTTAAGTACTATTTTTGTAGCAAGATTACATCAGTTCTTCATGTGAACAATTGTTCAGTCAGCATAAGGTCAATTCGGAGCCCTGTGGCCTAACTCCAGAGACCTTTCTTAAGGTTGCCTCAATCTCTTAATTATTTCGTGCCTGTTATGTTTAAATGCATTTAAGGACATTTTTTCCCCATCCTCAGAGTCTTCAAATTATGACTTAAATAATCACAATCCCAGTACTTTTTTGCCCATTTATACCATCAAACATTTTATCTTATGTCTTGTTAAAATTCATTACACTTAAATATTTATTTCTCCTATCAGTAGGTATTTTTGATAAATGAGGGAACAAAATATAGAAATTTTCAATGAAACTACATAAAAATTCATTAATCTGTAAGAATTCTAGAAGTTCTTCAAGATTGCTAATTAAAATCCTGAGATTAAATATGCTATCAAAATTACTATATACTTAAACACAAACGCACACACACACAAAAACTCTTGCCATCTATAGCTGGAAAGTTTGAAGGAATTATCCTAGGAATATTCCCTTAAAAAATAAATTTGTCAAGAGCTTCCTTGGTGGCTCAGCGGTCATGAATCTGCTCGCCAGTACAGCAGACGTGGGTTCGATCCCTGCTCCAAGAAGATCCTACTTGCTGCTGCTGCTGCTAAGTCACTTCAGTCGTGTCCGACTCTGTGTGACCCCATAGACGGCAGCCCACCAGGCTCCCCCGTCCCTGGTATTCCCCAGGCAAGAACACTGGAGTGGGTTGCCATTTCCTTCTCCAATGCATGAAAGTGAAAAGTGAAAGTGAAATCTCTCAGTCGTGTCTGACTCAGCAACCCCATGGACTGCAGAGCACCAGGCTCCCCCATCCATGGGATTTTCCAGGCAAGAGTACTGCAGTGGGGTGCCATTGCCTTCTCTGAGATCCTACTTGCTTCATGGCAACTAGTCCCATGCACCACAACTGAGCCTGTGCTCGAGAACCTGGGAGCTAAAACTACTGAGCCTGTGTGCTACAATTACTGAAGGACCACGCTCTAGAGCCTATGCTCTAAAACAAGAGATGTCGTCACAATAAGAAGCTTGCGCTCACTGCAACTAGAAAGCCCGTGCAGCAACAAAGACCCAGGACAACCAAAAATAAAATAAATAAGTTAACAAAATAAATCTAGGCAAATAAAAGAACTTTAGCATCTTAGAATGCACCAGGCATGTTATAAATGAGAAATGAAGGAAAAAAGTACCATGGAGAGGCTCTAAGGTGAAAGCTGTGTCTTTAGAAATAGAAGATGATCACATGATGAGCAGAGTATGCAGGCCATATTAAATGGACAGAACAGATAGCAGAAGGGTAAACAAATTATTGGTCAACATCTTTAGGGAAGAAGTTGTTAAGAGTATTTTCACTCCCAAATTGCTTTTTGAAGTGTGCAGGTAGGAGGTGCTTGGATAAACATTGGCAAATGCCCAGGCTCTTCTGGAAATTATGAACAAACCAAATGCAGTTAAATCCATGAGACCAGATGGTAGCCACCTGAAATTTTTAAATTAAGCCAAGGAGGAAATTGTTAGGCAAAATGGAAAAAAAAAAATCCTTTCTTGATATATACAGAGATGCTAGAGAAGGAGAATTTGCCATGAGACTCTCAACATGAGAAAAGCCCCTTCAGGAGGCTGTGGAAACTATAGCCAGGGAACTGTTGCCTAATGTTGGGCCCCTGCACACATTAAGCCTTGTTACCTAAGACAATTCAGTTTCTAAAGAGGAAATCATGGTGAGCCGATGACTACATGGGGAGAGAATAGAAACAAATCCATTCATTTGGCAAACATTCACTGAGTCCCTCCTAGGTACCAGAAGTTCAGGGACGTCAACTTAATACTTAGGGGGAGAAAAGCAAACTGACATAATCCTACTTAAATATCCATGCATTTCAGGATTTATGTTTGTATTTCTCTGTACTTCAGCCAGGCCTCAGAGAATGGTGGACTCAGGAGGCATCACCCTGTGTACCTGTCTTTCTCTTAATTATGGCCATGATCAAGACTGCTGAAATTGAACAGGAAGGCAACCATACTCGAGGGCTAAAAGTATAAACATTAAGAAAAGTTGTAAGCAGAGATTTGGTTTTAAAAAAAGACTCATGGAAGAGTGGAGGGTTATCACAAAGTGGTGGCAATTCGATTCCAGGTGTTACATGACAGGATGGGCAAGGGAGTGGGTTGCCTTGATATAGGAGAGGGGCAGCCAAGCCCTTCTCTAGGTTTCTATCCTCACTCTGGTATAAACCTATGAGGATTTTTAAATGGCAAGATGTTTTAATCTTGTGTCTTTCTTGAAATAAAGAGGAAAAAATTGGGGAGATCTGAGAGTTGCTTAAAATTGTGATTTTAGGATCTGCTATGGGATATGTGGTCATGGACATGAACTTGGGCAAACTCTGGGACATGTTGATGGACAGGGAGGCCTGGCATGCTGCAGTCCATGGAGTTACAAAGAGCCGGACATAACTGGAGACTGAAAAATAACAACAACAATGGAATATGTGCGTGCGTGCGTGTGTGTATGTGTGTGTGTGTGTGTGTGTGTGTGTGTGTGTGTGAGAGAGAGAGAGAGAGAGACAGACTAGCAGAGACAGAGAGATGGAGAAGATACAGAAGGACATTTGCAAAGTGATCTGGAGAGCATGGACATGGGTGCTATTGTTTTGATGCTGCAATACTGAAAGATAAAAATCCAAATATTTTAATATCACTAACAAAAATAGTATAAGGATTTACAACAATATCATTCATTTTATAGCATGAAACTGTCTCTACTTATTACACAAAGTCTCATATTTATCTTAGCTGTCACCGGTCATTAGTATGACCATTACCATCTTTAGTCTAATAAAAAGGGCAAGAGTGAATAAACTACCACCAGAATAATATTAGGCCTCTGTATTCATTCTCATAGCATGTTGTACTTTTCCCTTTTAGTATTTCGTAGAATTAAACTTATTAGTTACTCATGAAATGTCTATACCTCTTATACTACCCTTGAAGTTCCAGGATGGTCTAGACTTGTTCACTGCTGTAACCCATCACTAGGCAGGGTCTGGCATATGATGGGTCCTCAAATATTTGAGACCAAATGAGTGACAGGGTAATGCTGGGAGTGGACATGTCAGTGACAAAATCAGGGGAGTTCAGGAGAGATATGCTGCTGAGGAAGGAGCTGAGGATCAAGAATCAGGAGTAGAATTCAGGGACAGGAAGGGGGTAGCTGTTATAAACAAGATGACAACAAAATAAAATAGAACACTTACGGAAACGTGTAAGCCATTTATTCTTAGAATCAAAGTAAATATTAAGCCATGTTTCTTTTCATATTTTCATCCCCCACTTCTGAAGTATTTCTTGCATATTCTTTGTGTTGAAATGTTGATAGCATTTTCTGGGTGCGATTACTCGAGGTTGTTCTCTTTGTGATAATCCATCGAGCTGTTCACTTTTGATACATTGCATGTGTGTTCTGCTACTGCTGCTAAGTCACTTCAGTCGTGTCCGGCTCTGTGAGACCCCATAGACGGTAGCCCACCAGGCTCCCCTGTCCCTGGGATTCTCCAGGCAAGAACACCGGAGTGGGCTGCCATTACCTCCATACAGAGTCTGCTTTAAAAGATGCTAATATTTAATTAGCATGTACCCATCTACAGCTAGGCCTTTGCAAAGTTCTCTTTATTCAGATGTTAAGATCTCTAAAGAAAAACCATCCATCCTTGAAATGCACAAGTTAGAAATGTTCCCATAGTTTACTTTTCATTCCAAGATCATGTTATATGGCCCAGTACAAGAAAACATTGGACTTATACTTTACAGATCCCACCACGACTTCCCCAGTGGCCCAGTGCTTAAGAATCCACCAGCCAGTGTAGGGACACAGATTTGATTCCTCCTGTGGGAAGCTTCCACACACCACAAGCCCCTAAGCCTGTTCACTGCAATGGCTGAGCCTGCGTACTCTAAAGCCTGTGCTCAGCAACAAGAGAAACCACCATGATAAGAAGTCCACACAGTATAGCAAAGAGTAGCCTGCACGGCAACTAGAGACAGTCAGTGCAGCAAGGAAGACCCAGGACAGCCAAAAAGAAAATAAAAATGAAGGTTACAAATAAAGATCCCTGCAGCTCCAGCACTGAGTCATTCTGTGCCAGTCATCCGCAGGGCAGCAAAAGCATTGTTCCTGGGGCCACACTGCCTTTGAGCGAGTGAAGTCGCTCAGTCGTGTCCGACTCTTTGCGACCCCTTAGACTATAGCCTCTCAGGATCCTCAGTTCATGGGATTTTCCAGGCAAGAATACTGGAGTGGGTTGCCATTGCCTTTAGAGGCTCACAAATCAAAGTGTTTGATCTCTTCTTGAATTAGAAGAAGAAGAAGAACAAAAAAAAGACTGCATAGGTTAGAGAAAACTCTGTGATGTTATTAACGTATTTGTCATTATATCAGTTGAAAATATAATTTTTAATATTTTTATAGAGAAAGGGACCCACAAAGAAGGCATAATGTTGGCATAATGTTGACCCTGGGGAGGAAATAAAGTAGATAGACAAAGCCTATTGTCTTCAAGCAGATCATGATCTTGGAGTGATGCAATCCACTGGGTCTTCTCCAAATTAGGTCATACACCAACTTAGCCTGTACTAGCTATTTTTCCTTTTATATAACTGTACACTGGGCTGTCTTTTTAAATGGAAAATTTCAGTAGAGACCGTCACTTCCATTTTGTTCAAATCTCTAAAGGCTTTTCAGAACTAAAGACTGAACTTGCCCTGATGCTGCAAGAATGAAGAATACTTAGAAAATGTAATTCTTTTTGATTTATTTCTTCTACTATCTATTTATTCTATATTTTTTTTCATTTTCTCTGTCTCAACTGCATTTTTTGCTATTAGTAAAATATAGTACATTTGAGTTTATACAGATGCGGGCTCCACAAATGTGGCAATCTCTGTAACTCCATTTGGAGTTGCAGCTGTGAAAACTGCCTCTCTCTGTCTCTCTCTCTTCCTGTCTCCACTGGATGAAAAGTATAATAACTCTATGTTGTACAGCCTACAGAAGAAAAGCAAATAAAAACAAAGGTTCAACATCCAGAAGAATGTCAAATGAAAGCCATAAATCACAAGCATATTTGAAAAATACTCCTCATTATATATTCAGTCAACTTTCATTCAAAAAATATGGATATTTTAATGCTTTCTGTATGCCAGGAGTGGTAATTAAGTCCACAGGAGTGGGAAGTTTTCAACATCTGGTTCACCTTCTTCCCTAACAGCCTGATAAAAGTAAGGCCAATCGAAAGTCCTAGGAGACTCCAGGCGATTGAAGGTAGATTCAGCTATTTTGAGAAGATGCAGTGTTTGTCAGCAAGTGGCAAATTAACAAGACATATCTTAGCTGAGAATGATTTACTCATGATGGACAATTTTGAATAGCCTAAAATAATCATAAACTGCTTTAAGCAAGTACACAGTGCCTGATAGCATTACAGAACTGAGTATCTTGACTGGTAAACATTACCATGAAGATTTGGAAAGAAATAGATGGAAAATCTAGGACACGGTCCCATTTTAAAAGGGGCTCCAATAGCAGACTGATGCTGATTAATATATAATTGCTACAGAGATTTTTAAAATTAAATTATAATTATAGAATAAGGGATTCCTTTTCCATATAATGCAGGCATCCCATTTCTGCTCTTGAATGCAGGAAACCCATTTTTACCTTAATGTTATTTTGGACCACCAAATTTACAATTGTGCACATGCATTTAAAATATTTATATAGAGAGGATTTTTCCAGACTTATTCAACTTAGAAGCCCAGAGAAATCTACAATCCCACAAGACCAAATATTGAAATATACATTAATATCTATATCTATTTCCTAATTGCTATTTACTTTCCCTAAGCTCATTTTAATGATCTTAAGTTGGTATTAGTCCTTGGAAATGCTGGCTGACCTTCTCCAGGCTCCCAAAGCATCTTCTGAATTTTGGTGTATATTTTTGTCTAGTGGGACGAGTTTGAATGCTGTGAATCAAATTTTAATTAAAATAAATTAGCTTGACTGTAGGCTTTCTGATGTTCTTAGTTGCACAGTTTTAATTATTCATATTAAGTAAAGAGCTGAGTCGGAGGAAAAGCTGGTAAAGAAGATAGATACTTTTCTTGAACAAAGCAGAACTATAAGGAGCAGGGAGAATTGAGAGGCAGCCAAAGCCTAAGCTGTCTGATTAATTTGACTCTAGATTAAACAGGCATGCTTTCAGGCTAGGGCTAAATGTGGGATGCCTCTTTCTCCTTAAAAAAAAAAAAGTATAGAGCAGAATGAGATTTTTTTTCCCCTCCCCCCAGTCTTAGCAACTACTACAAACAGAGGAGGGGAGGGAAAAACATCATTTAGGAATAGAATCCAAGAGAGAGGAAGAAAGTGTATGTTTCATTTTCATCTGAGATCATCTTGGGGCCCAGTGTTGGAGGTCTGGTTATTCCCATAGTCCATTGTCAGGATTCCAGGATCCCTGCTGCCACTCTATCTACTCCACCCAGAGTAGAACTGGAATGGGATAAGATGATGGAAAACTATAACAGAGGCTGATGAGAAAACAGGGGAAATCAGGGGAAGAGAAGCAAAGCATTAATGGAAGAAAAAGGAAAGAGGAGAAAGAGTCCAAAGAAGTGGATTTGTTCCCCAGGAATTGTGAGAGACAGCTTTGTGAGGTGTCCATGCCTTTTCCAAAAGACCCTGATCTCCTTGTGAACCGGGAATAATTTGAAAAGAACAAAGGACCCACTTCTACACTTTCCCTCATCAATACTCCAAGTTCTTGTGCATGCAATAGGGGTTAGAAATTAGATTTTTGAGCCTGAATTAAAGGCTTGCATATTCTTCTAGACTTCATGTGTGTGTGTAACCAGCAAACAGGAAACGTGGTAGAATAATTGACCCTACCAGCACTCGCTTCCAATTGTAAGGGGTAATGTTAAGTAAGGGAAACTAATTCCAATTTATACTGTTCAATTTATAGTCTAATCAGTCTAAGGAGAAACATAAATAGTCTGATTTTCTTTTCTACATATATAATATCAAGTCTTTCCAGAAACATAAATAGTCATATACTACACATACTGTTTGGCATCTTGCTTTAATAAAATAGGTATCTTGAAAATCATTTCAACACATAAAAAGCTTCTCCATTATTTTTAAATGGCTGCATGTCGTTCTATTGTATAAATGTACCATAGTTCACTGCTTTCAGACTGACTGACATTTAAGCTGCTTCCAGTCTTTCACCATTGACGTTATAAGGCTTTAATGCAGATTCTTCAGGATACATCATTTTGCACAGTACAAGTGCATCTGTAAAATAAAATCCTAGAAAAGGGAATGCTAGGTCATTGTATAAGTACATTTGTAATTCTGATAGCTATTGTCAAATTACAATTTATAGACATTTTTGACAATTTATACTCACACCCTCATTAACATAATGTTATTAAATGTTCTGATATTACTGGTCTTTATATGAATCATAGCATATCAGTTTGCTCGTAATTTCCATTTCTCCTGTTTTGAATGATGGTTAATATCTTTTCATATGTATGGCAATACTTATTTGTCTATTACTGGGACATGTTATGCCTCCCAGATAAAAAATAAATTTGTATATTATTCTTGTTCCGGTTATAGGATCACTTTTCTGGTTAATGCAGCCATCGTTAGTAGTCTTGTGCAGAGTATTGTTCAAATATACAGGATCCCTGGGGATTCCTGGTGGCTCAATGGTAAAGAATCCACCTACCAGTGCAGAAGACATGGGTTTGATCCCTGGGTCGGGAAGATCCCTTGGAGAAGGAAATGACAACCCACTCCAGTATTCTTGCCTGGGAAATCCCATGGACAGAGGAGCCTGGCAATGTAGTCCATGGCGTCCCAAAAGAGTTGGACACGACTTAGTAACTAAACAACAAATGCAGGGTCCCTAGTCCCAAAATATATGCTTCAGGAATACATTTTACAACAAGAGTTGTCTATAGGTGGGTATAGACAATATAAAATGAAACTTTTGCCTTCTTTTCACCTTCAAGCAATGGACAGAATGTAACTATTAAATACATTAGTTGACTCCCAGATCAAAGTCCTCTTGCCTTTGAAAGGTTAGCAATTTGGGGTCTATCATTGGTAAATTCCCTCCTGAGACTGGTTTCATCGGACCAGGCTTTATAAATAGGTCATCGCCATGGTTATCTGCATCCTAGAAGATAAGACCAAGAGACATGGGGAAAGAAAATGAAGAAATAGATTTGATGAATAAATTAGACCATCTTTCCATTTTAGATATATTTTGTCATAAACACTATGCGTGCATGAAGTTGCTTCAGTCATGTCCAACTCTTTGCAACTCTATGGACTGTATCCCTCCAGGTTCCTCTGTCCACGGGATTTACTAGGCAAGAATACTGGAGTGTGTTGCCATGACCTCCTCCAGGGGATCTTCCTGACCCAGGTATCAAACCCGCGTCTTTTATGTCTCTTGCATTGGCGGTGGTTTCTTTTCCTAGCATCACCTGGGAAGCCCGTAATCACCATGAAGGTCCTGCAAATAAAAGACTTGACCATTTCTTTGTTGAAGCCCAAGTGAAGAAATAAAGTAAACCTTGCTTGTTAACAGAATTTTAACAACAACAAAAAAAATGTGGTTCATGAAAAATAGAAGCTAAAAATTAGAATATATACTGTTAGCAGATGAGATTTTGTACTCATTACACTAGATCAAGGACTTATGACTTTATGATCCACCAAAAATATTAATTAAAAATGGCAACTTCCTTTGGCCAAATAGGAGTCAAGTTATGGGTTAATTATGAAAGAAGTAATCCTTGAGAGCCCAAGAAAAACTGTATGTGGAACTAAGCAGGTATAAGAAAAATATAATTTTAAATCCTCCCCAGTTTATTTGATATTAAAACATTTTGCTTGATAAAAGGTTTACTTTTCCAGTCTGGGTCCCCAATCCTATTCATTCTGATGAGAAGCTACTATTGATCATAACTGTTATTATGATTTAATTTACCCAAATTTCCCTGATCACCTGGGGCTTCCCTGGTAGCTCAGCTAATTCTTCTCTCAGGGAAGAATCTACCTTCCCCTGGAGAAGGGATAGGCTACCCACTCCTGTATTCTTGGGCTTTCCTGGTGGCTCAGACAGTAAAGAATCTGCCTGCAATGGAAGAGACCTGTGTTCGATCCCTGGGTTGAGAAGATCCCCTGGAGGAGTGCGTGGCAACTCACTCCAGTATTCTAGCCTGGAGAATCCCCATGGACAGAGGAGCCTGGCAGGCTACAGTCTCTGAGGTCACACAGAGTCAGACGCAACTAAGCAAGCAAATGTTCCCTGATCACAAGTACACACAGGGTCTAGAAGCAAAGCTATCCTTATTTAGAGCATATGTGGAAAGCACTCACGAGGCTCTCCAAAAAAAGGAAAGAAAACCAAAAACTCTGTTTCCACACTAGAGACCAGCTATAGAAGGTCTTAAATATTAATCACATTTAATCACACACCTGAATGGCATCTATAAGCAGCTTTATGGGAGGGGATAGACTGTTCCACCATGGTTACTGGGAAAGCAAATCTTTGAAGAAAAACAAATGTTAATGAAAACTGGTGTGCATAAAGCATAAGTCAGTTTCGAGGTGCCTGGTATCAGGATTAAGTTAAAAAGTACACTAGATTTTATCTTACAAAGCCTAACAATAAATGTTTCTATTAACAAATAGACTGTTCAGGAAGCATGTGCTGGTAGTCCGAGTGGTAGAGATCTCAAAGTAAATTTCATTTTTAAAAACCTCAATCAAAGAATCAGAGAATGGAGAAGTACATAGAATATTAAGGATCATTTTGAGTTTATTTTTGTGTGCGGTGTTAGAAAGTGATCTAGTTTCATTCTTTTACAAGTGGTTGACCAGTTTTCCCAGCACCACTTGTTAAAGAGATTGTCTTTACTCCATTGTATATTCTTGCCTCCTTTGTCAAAGATAAGGTGTCCATATGCGTGTGGATTTATCTCTGGGCTTTCTATTTTGTTCCATTGATCTATATGTCTGTCTTTGTGCCAGTACCATACTGTCTTGATGACTGTGGCTTTGTAGTAGAGTCTGAAGTCAGGCAAGTTGATTCCTCCAGTTCCATTCTTCTTTCTCAAGATTGCTTTGGCTATTCGAGGTTTTTTGTATTTCCATACAAAGCTTGAAATTATTTGTTCTAGTTCTGTGAAAAATGTGGCTGGTAGCTTGATAGGGATTGCATTGAATTTGTAAATTGCTTTGGGTAGTATACTCATTTTCACTATATTGATTCTTCCAATCCATGAACATGGTATATTTCTCCATCTATTAGTGTCCTCTTTGATTTCTTTCATCAGTGTTTTATAGTTTTCTATATATAGGTCTTTAGTTTCTTTAGGTAGATATATTCCTAAGTATTTTATTCTTTTCGTTGCAATGGTGAATGGAATTGTTTCCTTAATTTCTTTTTCTACTTTCTCATTATTCGTGTATAGGAATGCAAGGGATTTCTGTGTGTTGATTTTATATCCTGCAACTTTACTATATTCATTGATGAGCTCTAGTAATTTTCTGGTGGAGTCTTTAGGGTTTTCCATGTAGAGGATCATGTCATCTGCAAACAGTGAGAGTTTTACTTCTTCTTTTCCAATTTGGATTCCTTTTATTTCTTTTTCTGCTCTGATTGCTGTGGCCAAAACTTCCAGAACTGTGTTGAATAGTAGCGGTGAATGTAAGATCAGAAACTATAAAACTCCTAGAGGAGAACATAGGCAAAACACTCTCAGACATAAATCACAGCAGGATCCTCTATGATCCACCTCCCAGAATGCTGGAAATAAAAGCAAAAATAAACAAATGGGATCTAATTAAAATTAAAAGCTTCTGCACAACAAAGGAAAATATAAGCAAGGTGAAAAGACAGCCATCTGAATGGGAGAAAATAATAGCAAATGAAGAAACTGACAAACAACTAATCTCAAAAATATACAAGCAACTTCTGCAGCTCAACTCCAGAAAAATAAACGACCCAATCAAAAAATGGGCCAAAGAACTAAATAGACATTTCTCCAAAGAAGACATACGGATGGCTAACAAACACATGAAAAGATGCTCAACATCACTCATTATTAGAGAAATGCAAATCAAAACCACAATGAGGTACCACTTCACACCAGTCAGAATGGCTGCGATCCAAAAATCTGCAAGCAATAAATGCTGGAGAGGGTGTGGAGAAAAGGGAACCCTCCTACACTGTTGGTGGGAATGCAAACTAGTACAGCCACTATGGAGAACAGTGTGGAGATTCCTTAAAAAATTGCAAATAGAACTACCTTATGACCCAGCAATCCCACTTCTGGGCATACACACCGAGGAAACCAGAATTGAAAGAGACACATGTACCCCAATGTTCATCGCAGCACTGTTTATAATAGCCAGGACATGGAAACAACCTAGATGTCCATCAGCAGATGAATGGATAAGAAAGCTTTGGTACATATACACAATGGAGTATTACTCAGCCGTTAAAAAGAATTCATTTGAATCAGTTCTGATGAGATGGATGAAACTGGAGCCGATGATACAGAGTGAAGTAAGCCAGAAAGAAAAACACCAATACAGTATACTAACACATATATATGGAATTTAGGAAGATGGCAATGACGACCCTGTATGCAAGACAGGGAAAGAGACACAGATGTGTATAACGGACTTTTGGACTCAGAGGGAGAGGGAGAGGGTGGGATGATTTGGGAGAATGACATTCTAACATGTATACTATCATGTGAATTGAATCGCCAGTCTATGTCTGACGCAGGATGCAGCATGCTTGGGGCTGGTGCATGGGGATGACCCAGAAAGATGTTATGGGGAGGGAGGTGGGAGGGGGGGTTCATGTTTGGGAATGCATGTAAGAATTAAAGATTTTAAAATTTTAAAAATAAAAAACTAAAAAAAAAAAAAAGTTCAAAAGTACACATTACTCATAAAAGAACCAAACATTTTGATTAGAAAACTATAGAGAACATTCAATGTTGTGAGAGAGTTGTGTGGACTTTGCTGATGATAAGTGCATCCACTGATATTTCTCTGGGTTTCAGAAGAGAACTCCATGGAGATGGCATTAAAGTCAAGAAAAAAAAAAAAAAGAATATTAAGGATCAGACCCTGCATGGTATGTACAGAAAATTAGGTTGTTTTAAGACTCCACGTGCATGCATGCTAAGTTGCTTCAGTTGTGTCCAACTCTTTGCAGTCCTATGACTGTAGCCCGCCAGGCTTCTCTGTCCATGGAGATTCTCCAAGCAAGAACACTGGCGTGGGTTGCCATGCCCTCTTCTTTAAAACTCTACATGGAACTAAATCATATTTGGATATGAAACTTGCTGAGATTTCACTGGCATCATCCAAACTCTAAAAATTCCATGGAAGATCTAGGTCAAATTGAAATAGATGATGCCAATGTCTGCCCAAATAAAAATCAGTCAGTTTGGTTTCAGGGAGACTGTGCAAATAAATGAGCAACGCTATAATGTAGTTTGAAATGCAGGACTCAGTCAACATTTAATTATGGGTCAGAGTTTGCCCACATTCAAGAGGCAGAGCTTGATTGGTTAAAAACAAAATAGGAATAAAACTTGCTTTAAAGAAAGCAGAAATAGAAAATTTCTCAAAATAAATTAAGACCCCACCACCCAAGACTGTGCCTTCAGTTCTGGAGTATGATTTTTTCCCTTTTTTAAATTAAAGTATAACTTATTTACAAAACAGTTAGGAGAAGGAAATGGCAACCCACTCCAGTATTCTTGCCTAGAGAATCCCGTGGACAAAGGAGCCTGGTGGGCTGCTGTTTGTGGGGTCTCACAGAGTCAGACACGACTGAAGCGACTTAGCAGCAGCAGCAGCTTTGTTATTCACATGTATTCTTTTGTATCTGGCTCATCTTGTTCAATATTTGTTTGTTGACTCTTGTTTCATGTTCTTAGAGTTTAGTTCATTTTAGGGTGTAATTTTAAGAATAGCATTTCAAATGTGTAAAGAAGTGAGGTTTGTTGAGAATGGCGCAGGAGCCACTTGTGAGCCTCGGGAGTGCCAGTTCATTTTTGACCTTCAGTCAGTAAACTGCCCCTTTGCTAGCACGAGGCTTATATACACACTAGTTCACAGTGTATTGTTTCGGGCTTCCCTGGTGGCTCAGTGGTAAGGAATCTGCCTGCCAGGCAGGAGACATGGGTTTAAATCTTGGGTTGGGAAGATCCCCTGGAGAAGGGAATGGCAACCCACCACAGTATTTTTTGCCTGGGAAATCCCATGGACAGAGGAGCCTGGTGGGCTACAGTCCATGGGGTCAGAAAGAGGCAGACACAACTCAGCAACTAAGCAACAATAACAGCAGTGGATTGTTTTATTCCTCTGGTGGGGAGTCTGCAATCAGAGTCACTGCAGGAGAAACAGGAATATCTGGCTCTGTTCTAAGAGGTTGTTATCACGTATTCAAGACTTTATCTATGAGAAAAGACTTAGCAATTCTAACGATTGCTCTAGAAATGAGGGGCAACTTAATTAGAGCATCCAGGGTTAACATCAGCAACCCTCACAGGACCACACCTTCAAGGTTGCAGAGCCCCTAATTAACAGTGTAACTTTTATAACCACAGGAAATGTTAATTTTCAGAATAAAGTTAGCTCATTTGAAGAGAAACCTCTGAGCACCGATAGTATCATTCTTGAACGTAATGGACCAAGTGAGCAAAAAGGGACCTGCTTCAGTGTATAAATCATCTTAATCTGTATCATAGATTAATATAAAATAAAGAGGCCATAAAGATGGGTGTTAAATGAGCACAGCGATGAGATAAATAAAGTTGATAAATTACCAGGCAATTTAAAACTTGTGAATGGAGCACCCTAAGATGCTGAGAAAAAATGCTTTCTTGCCTAGCAGCTCACAGCCTAGCTGGGATCGGGCTGGACACCTATTTTTAGTTGTCTTCTGTTACTGAGCCCTGTGGACGCCACCCACTTCTTTCATTTACCTTTGGATAATGGCCAAATACCAGGATTTACTTTTCTGCAAATAGTACAGCTCCCATCTGTTCACAAGAATAAGAAAAAAAAAATGAGATATGGAATACACCATGGTCTTTTGGACATTCTTGCCACATCAGACTAAGAGAGGTTTGAGCTATTTTCTTGTGACTTTCTTTCTTTTTTGAACTTACGGCATTGGTAAATCACCATGAAGTGGGTATGGGATGACAGTGCTTAATCCAGGTTTTCTCCAGGAACTCATTTATATAAGTATCAAGAGGGGAAATTAAAGCATAGGGTATTTTTAAGGATTTGTCTTGCACAATCTCCTGAGAATGTTTGCATGTAGCTCTTTCGGGCTCTCTCTGTTAGAGAATAGAAGAACACTGCCTCTCCGTGCCCCAAACGAGAAAGGAAAAAGTCATTGGTTACAGTGCGGCTAGCTGTCACTGGATTATGCTGGAGTAATAAATAATCCCCAAATATGGCTGGCTCACAGTAACAAAGTTTATTTCTTTTCCATATTACATGTGGCCTGGAGGTCAGACGTGGTTTTGCTCTGTGTCTTTCCTGTTCAAAGTTCTAGAATAAAGGAGCAGCCCTTACCTAGAATATGCCATTCTCATAGCAAAAGGAAACGAACAATGACAAAACTTCAAAATGGTTCCTAGATTTTCTGCTCACGCTGGCTTATATCCCCTGTGCTCACCTTCTGCTGGCTTAGAAGAAGTCATGGCAAGCCATGAGAGCCATTGTGTAGGAAGAAGAGTGCCCTCTTCCAGAGAGGAATGTCAGCGAGAAGCCCAGTGGACAACAGTCTGATGGACTCACCAGTATTTGGGGGAAAAATACAATTTTCCAACATCACTGTCAATTAGTTATCTTGGGTGTAAAAGACAAAGACTGTTTATCCCAAGAAGGAGAGGCCTAACACTGAGCCGAGCTCCAATAGGTCTTTGTTGGTTATCCATTTTAAATACAGCACCGTGTACACAACCTTCCCAAAGTTCCTAACTATCCCTTCTCCTCGGCAACCGTAAGTTCCATTTCCTAAGTGTTTGAGTCTCTGTTTTGTACGTTCAGTTCAGTTCAGTTCAGTTCAGTCGCTCAGTCATGTCCAACTCTTTGGGACCCCATGAATACTTTGTATCATTTCTTTTTAGATTCCACATATAAGGGATGTATGTGCTATTTCTTCTTCTCTCTCTTACTCCACTCAGTATGGCACTCTCTAGGTCCATCTAGGTTGCTGCAAATGGCATTATATCATTTTTTTTTTTTAATGTTCTGTGCCAGCCTGAATGGGAGGGGGGTTTGGGGAGAGAATGGATACATGTCTATGTATGGTTGAGTCCCTTTGCTGTTCACCTGAAACTATCATAACACTGTTAATTGACTATATGCCAAGACAAAATGTTTTTGGTGTTAAAAAAAGTAAAATTAAAGAAGGAGATGTCACTGTGGAAACTATTCATAGAATTTAACTACAAAAGATCCTTTTTGGTCCAACTTCTCCTCTGAAACAGATAGTTGGTAATGTGACATTTTAACTGAATTCTAATTAAATCTTTAAAACAAAGTAGAATCCTGAGAAACCAGTAAAAGAGCAATCAAATCATTATACATTTCTATATATTTTACATATTTTTACATACAAATATTACATATTTTTTACTTGAAAAGAAAATAAAGAGGCTTGCTTGGAAAATCCGTCAGACCAGTAGCTATCTTTTATCATGCTCAACCTTTCCCTGGTTTCCGTATTGGAATAACTTAGCAATTAGTATGAAGCCTCAGAAGAAACAAATACCAGCTCCTCCATTTTAAACAACCCTTTATATGATACTCCCCCTGACAAAATATTTGCACAATCACAACTTCTGGACTTTACTATCAGTACTACAACTTCCAGGGAAGAAATTGGTCCTATATTTTCTTTCAAGTCCCTTGGAAAGGATTCATTCATCCAGCTTGACTCCTACGACCACGCATAAACCCATCACCAGTGCCCAGGGATGGGGAAGGGATGAGAGTCATGACTGATTGATAGACAGGTACATAGACAGATAGGTAGATAGATAGGTAGATACACAGATGTTTCCATGGAACTGTGTGACTAGCAAGGGGTCATAGCCCCAGTTAAAGCTGAGGAGATACCCCACAGATAATAAACACAACCACTGCTGCCTTTGGACTCATGTTTACACCTGGCCATCCAACTTCCCTCCTGGCTCTTTTTAAAGGACTTTATCCAAGATACTCGTTTCTGTTTCTTCCTGTTTCTGCCTCAGTGACATAAACAGCCTCAGACATGACTGCTGGAGATTCAGATTCACTCACCTGATCAGTATCTTGGTATGATAGCACATTCATTCCTCATGATGAACAATTTTTAAAACTACCTCAGTACATTTACTATACTGAAAAATACCAACCTAGAACAAATGATCCCATATACTCATTTATTTATTTATTTACTCACATATTTATTATTCATTCATGCATTCATTTTCTCAGCAAGTATTCATTAAACATTTTAATACACCAGACACTGAGCTAGGTGAGTTTTGATTCCTATGAATATACAGAAAATGTGACTTCATTTTCATGATTTTTTACCATAAGATCAATGCATCTCACTGATTTTGAAATTTTAAGTCCTAATTTTGGGGAAGTGGCTTGGAGCATAATCTAACAAACCACTTATTTTTGTGAAATAGTCATTTGAAGCAATTTTTTAATAATTTGGAAAAATATCAATAATCATAAAATGTTTGTATAATTTGACCTAGTGATTTGTATTTAAGGATTTTTCTAAGGGGAAAATGCTCAGGAGATGTTTATTGTACCATTATATTTATTATAAAAACTAGAAACCACCAGACAATATAAAAATAGGGAATGATTAAGATAATTGTGGCATTTCAATTAAATGAAGTATTATCCACTCATTAAAATAATGTATATGAATATGAGTAATGTTTCTGTTAGGTGGCAAAGCCAGAATACAAAAAGGTCAACTCACTGTGATGCATATTATTTAAAATTTGATATGTAGCCCAAACCAAAAGGCAAAAAAAAAAAAGTGCAAATATAGTTGTTTATCATTAATATGCTCAATAATTACATGTTTAATCATACTGTCCCCTTACATGATATTTTGTAAAACCTCAAGTTAAATAATATGTAAGTTTCAGGTATATTTATTTATTTATTTTTGGTTTTGCACCATTTTTACAAAATTGCAACCAATTTTTTCCAGTGATGATAATGCAATCAGCCACAATATTAGAGTGATACAAGCTGCTGTAACAAATTTGTCCCTCAGATTTATACTAGCTCAAGTATAATAGAAGTCTATTTGTTGTTCAGAGAACAGCCCAATTCAAATGGTCTGCTTGGTGTGATGATATCTGCACATAGAGTCTAGGGCTCAGGCTGTTGGCTCCTCTGCTATCTTCAAGAGTTTTGAGATTGCTTTGGTGGTTGCCATCTCTGTTATATGGGTTACGGACATACGGATTTTTATGGGGCAAACCCTACTCATGAATTCTGCTCACATTCTGCTGGCTAGAATGCAGGCACTTGTCCATACTCAGTTACAAAGAAGGCTGGGAAACATAGATTCGCTGTGTGCCTAGGAAAAGAGAAAATTAATTTTGCAGAAGATCTAGGCAACCTCTGCCTGAACCCAAAGTTCATTTGGCTCCAGATACTGGTTCCCTTATATATTTTCTTGATACATGAGTATGAAATAATCAACTGTGAGCTGAATTACGATGAGTTAGCACTTACAGAGAACCTACCATATGCTGCTGCTGCTGCTGCTGCTAAGTCACTTCAGTTGTGTCCGACTCTGTGCAACCCCATAGACGGCAGCCCACTAGCTCCCCTGTCTCTGGGATTCTCCAGGCAAGAACACTGGAGTGGATTGCCATTTCCTTCTCCAATACTATATGCTAGACCTTGTTATATCCATATCTATATATATGGCTAAGATGGTAAAAAATTTGCCTACAATGCAGGAGACTCAGGTTCAATCCCTGGGTCAGGAAGAACCCCTGGAGAAGGGAATGGCTACCCACTCCAGTATTCTTGCCTGGAGAATATATATATATATACACACACACATATATATATATATATACACACACACATATATATATATCTGTGTGTGTATATATATAATTTATGTCCACACATAAACCTGAACACACATTTTTTATAGCAGTCTTATTGCTCATTGCTAAAACTTGGAAACAATTAACATGTCCTTTCAGTAGGTAAATGGATGAATAAACTGTGGTACATTCATAAAATGAAATATTAGTGATACAAAGAACTGAGCTATCTAATCATGAAAAAACATGGAAGAAACTTAAATGCCTCTAGCTGAGTGAAAGAAATCAATCTGAAAAGGCTACATATTGTACAATGCCAACTGCATGACATTCTGGAAAAGTCAAGTAGACAAAAGGTTAGTGGCTGCCAGGGTTTGAGGGAAGGAAGGAAGCATGAATACGTGGAACACAGTAGATGATGTATATGGCAGAGAAACTATTCTGTACAATACCATAATAGTGGATACATGTCATTAGACATTTGCCAAAATCCATAGACTACACAGAACAAACTATGGACTTTAGTTAATAGTAATGTAACAACATTGGCTCCTCAATTGTAGCAAATGTACCACTAATGCAAAAACTTAATAGGGGAAACTGTGAGTGAGGAGAAAGAAAGGATGTGAAGATCAATGGGAATTTTCTGTATTTTCTGCTCAATTTTATGTAAACCTAAACAGCTTTTAAAAATAAGTTTATCAGTTTCAAAATATGGAATGAAAATTGCTGTTTTAGTCTCTAAATCACATCTGACACTTTTTGCGACCCCATGGGCTATAGCCCACCATGCTCCTCTGTCCATGGGATTTTCCAGGCGTGAATACTGTAGCTGCTGCTAAGTCACTTCAGTCGTGTCCGACTCTGTGTGATCCCATAGACGGCAGCCCACCAGGCTCCCCCGTCCCTTGGATTCTCCCGGCAAGAACACTGAAGTGGGTTGTCATTTCTTTCTCCAAGGCATGAAAGTGAAAAGTGAAAGGGAAATCGCTCAGTCATGTCTGACTCTTTTGCGACCCCATGGACCGCAGCCTACCAGGCTCCTCTGTCCATGGGATTTTCCAGGCAAGAGTACTGGAGTGGGGTGCCATCGCCTTCTCCGGAATACTATAGAGAGTTGCCATCTCCTTCTCCAGGGGATCTTCCCCACCCAGGGAAAAGCCTGCGTCTCCTGCATTGGCAGGTGGATTCTTTACCACTGAGTCACCTGGCTTGACTCATAATCTCTAAGTCTGTTTCTTAAAAGGTCAGTTCAATGTTTCCCATAGTCAATTTTATTTTTTCTTTCAGTTCAGTTCAGTTGCTCAGTCTTGTTCGACTCTTTGCGACCCCATGGACTGTAGTACACCAGGCCCCCCTGTCCATCATCAACTCCCAGAGTTTACTCAAACTCGTGTCCATTGAGTCAGTGATGCCATCCAACCATCTCATCCTCTGTCGTCGCCTTCTCCTCCCATCTTCAATCTTTCCCAGTATCAGGGTCTTTTCCAATGAGTCGATTCCACACATCAAGTGGCCAAAGTATTGGAGTTTCAGCTTCAACATCAGTCCTTCCAGTAAATAATCAGGGTTGATTTCCTTTAGGATGGACTGGTTGGATCTCCTTGCAGTCCAAGGGACTCTCAAGAGTCTTCTCCAATACCACAGTACAATAGAATCAATTCTTCAATACTCAGCTTTCTTTATGGTCCAGCTCTCACATACATACATGACAGTTGGAAAACCCATAGCTTTGACTAGATGGACCATTGTCAGCAAAGCAGTGTCTCTGCTTTTTCATGTACTATCTAGGTTGGTCATAGCTTTTCTCCCAAGGAGCAAGCGCCTTTTAATTTCATGGCTGCAGTCACAATCTGCAGTGATTTTGGAGCCCCCCCTAAATAAATTCTGTCTCTCTTGCCATTGTTTCCCCATCTATTTGCCATGAAGTGATGGGACCAGATGCCATGATCTTCATTTTCTGAATGTTGAGCTTTAAGCCAAATTTTTCTCTCTCCTCTTTCACTTTCATCAAGAGGGTCTTTAGTTCTTCAATTTCTGCCATAAGGGTGGTGTCAACTGCATATCTGAGGTTATTGTCTCCTGGCAATCTTGATTCCAGTTTGTGCTTCATCCAGCTCCACATTTCACAATTGTGCTTTGCATATAAGCCAAATAAACAGGGTGACAATATACAGCCTTGATGTACTCCTTTCCCAATTTTGAACCAGTCTGTTGTTCCATGTCCGGTTTTAACTGTCACTTCTTGACCTGCATACAGAGATCTCAGGGGGCAGGACAGGTGACCTGGTACTCCCATCTCTTGAAGAATTTTCCACAGTTTGTTTTGATCTACACAATCAAAGGCTTTAGTGTAGCCAATGAAGCAAAAGTAGATGTTTTTCTGGTATTCTATTGCTTTTTCTATGATCCAGTGGATGTTGACAATTTTATCTCTGGTTCCTTTGCCATTCTAAATCCAGCTTGAACATCTGTAAGTTCTTGGTTCATGTACTGTTGAAGCCTAGCTTGGAGAATGAACAAAGATTGTGGAGGTGATAGAATTCCAGCTGAGCTTTTAAAACCTAAAATATGATGCTGTTAAAGTGCTGCACTCAATATGCCAGCAGATTTGGAAAACCCAGCAGTGGCCACAGGACTGGAAAAGGTCAGTTTTCATTCCAATCCCAAAGAAAGGCAACGCCAAAGAATGCTCAAACTACTGCACAAAGGCACTCATCTCACACGCTAGCAAAGTAATCCTCAAAATTCTCTAAGCTAGGCTTCAACAGTACATGAACCAAATATATATGTGTGTGTGTATATATATATATATATATATATATATATAGTGTTTTATATGATGAAGTTTGATGGATAAATTAGGTGCAATAATAGGTTAACAATAATAATTGATAATAATATAGAACAATATAACAATATACAATTATATAATTGTTATATAACAATAGTATATAATAATAAAAGTAATGTGAATGTGGTTTCTCTTTTTCTCTCAAATTATCTTACTGTACAAACTTAATGCCTTCTCTATCTTAACTGAGCACAACCGTGCACTGTGGCTTTAACTTTTGCAGCTTGAGGTGCAACTGCAAAACTAGTGTAAATTTCTGTTTCCTTCTTTGCAATTTCATAGACTGAATATTCATTCTTCCCATTGATCTTAGCCACCTCAGCATTCTTCTCTTTCCTTATTAAGTGGAGAACTTTCACCTTTTCACTTAAGGAAACACTTCACGGTTTCTCTTTGGCATATCCAAATAACCGCCATCACTGCTGTTGTTCTGTAGAGCCAATATTTAGTAAAATAAGCATGACTTGGACACAAGCACAGTGATACCACAATTGTAGATCCGATAACTGAGGAGGCTTTTGCTTGTTGTTTAGTCTCTCAGTCACGTCTGACTCTCTGCCACCCAGTGGACTGTAGCCTGCCAGGCTCCTCTGTCCATGGAATTTTGCAGTCAACAATACTGGAATGGGTTGCCGTGTCCTACTCCAGGGTATCTTTCAGACCCAGGGATCAGACCTGCGCCTCTTGCATTTCCTGCATTGGCAGGTGCACTCCTTACCACTAGCGCCCCCTGGGAAGTCCAACTGAGAAGTGACTAACGGTGGGATAAGCAATGTGGGAGACCCAGGTTTGATCCCTGGGTTGGGAAGATCTCCTGGTGAAGGAAATGGCAGCCCACTCTTGTACTCTTGCCTGGAGAATCCCATGGACGGAGGAGCCTGGTAGTCTACAGTCCATGGGGTTGCAAAGAGTCGGACACGACTGAGCGACTTCACTTTCACTTTCACCCTGAATAAAGGGGTGATTGACCTCCCAGGCAGGATGGAGCAGGATGGCGGGAGATTATATCAGGCTACTCAGAAAGCTGTGAGTTTGAAACTTCTGAGTTGCTTATTTCTAGAATTTTCCATTTAATATTTTCAGGCCACAGTTTACCATGGGTAACTAAAACCATGACCTGCAGATTAGGAAGGACTACTATACTTTTCCCCTAGACTTGTTTGGAGCAAATGCTGTGGGGAATGAATAAAGGAGATGCCACTTTGGACACCCGAGCCTAGATAAGGACACTTCCCTTGAAAAAAATCTTGAAAAAAAATTAAAAGGAAAGTATTCTTTTTTATATGAAGTAATATCAAGGTAGAAGTTAAAATTATTAAAATTACTATCTAGGAAATTAAAATAAAATCTTTTTTGAGTTTAACATTAGTTGTATAGAGCTAAGCAAAATTAAACCTGTAAAATGATTCTGTGGCTATAAACACTATGATTTAATGAAGCAGTCTCATCACTGTTCCCTTTTAAAAGAAAAAAGTCTTATTTTGAAAGAGTCTGTCTTTATTAATGGTAAAATTGGGTTCAAAATAGATATTCTCATGTTTGCTGCTGCTTCTAATGAAAGTGTGGAATATCTGTTAATTAATCAGATTTGAGTGAATTTCCCCAATTGTAGGTTTTCTCACTAACAAGAAATGTAGGAAGAAGAGTTTCATTTCTCTGAATAATGCATTTGGCACCAATATTTTAATATCTGGCATTGAAATAATATCATGTGTATCTAAAGGGACATTCTAAATGTATTGTTTGAAAAGGTTGCCTTCAGTTCTAATCTGAATTTCAACTGCTGCAGTAGAAAAGAAAGTTCAAACTGCTTCCATCCTTGGTGATAACTCCCTGAGTTCCTGCAATGTGTCTGACTGCAGGGAAAAAAAAATCCTGATATTTTTATGGCATTAAGTCTTCAAGACACTAAAATCTTATAAGAAATGTGCTGTTGTGCTGTGCTAATTCATTTCACTTGTGTCTGACTCTTTGCAACCCTATGGACTGTAGCTAACCAGGCTCCTCTGTCCAGCATTCTCCAGGCAGGAATACTGGTTGCTGTGCCCTCTTCCAGGGGATCTTCTCAACCCAGAGTTAAGTCTCCTGCATTGGCAAGGCAGATTCTTTACCACTTAGCGCCACCTGGGAAGCCCTAAGAACTAGTTTCTAAAACTTAAATACTAACTAGGTCATAATCTATTATATTAACATGTAGAATCAAGAGGCTCAAGGAACAGCAATAAAAATTTTAAGAAATTCATCTTAGAATTGACTTTATTTTCATGTTGCTAATGGTAATGTCACCATTTATTTGCACTTGCTAAGAATCAGACAATGTGCTGCAATTTTGTTAATGCTATTGTACAACAATCACTATAAAAGCTACCTTTAGATTGTAATGGATTCTTCTTTTAGAATAAAACCCATGATCTCCTAGACCCTCCTCAATCTCAGCTCATTCCACCCTTCTCTTGATCTTTATTTGTTAACTGTGTGCATGTGTGCCCAATTGCTCCAGTCATGTCTGACTCTTTGCAACCCTATGGACAGTAGCCCGCCCAAGCTCTTCAGTCTGTGGGATTCTCCAGGCAAGAATGCTGGACTGGGTTGCCATGCCCTCCTCCAGAGGATCTTCCCTGCACAGGGATTGGACCTACATCCCCAGAATCTCCTGCACTGCAGGTGGATTCTTTACCTCTGAGCCACCAGGGAAGCCCCA
Organism: Ovis aries; assembly: GCF_016772045.2. Classification (NCBI taxonomy): domain Eukaryota; kingdom Metazoa; phylum Chordata; class Mammalia; order Artiodactyla; family Bovidae; genus Ovis; species Ovis aries. Next base: position 71,356,594 of record NC_056062.1, on the reverse strand, counting down.
TTTGTTAATTAAGTTATCTTTTTAAGGCTCTTTCTAACTCCAGGGCCTTTGTCTACACAGTTCCCTGTGCCTGGAATTCTCCTGCCATGTTCTTCACTAGCAAACTCTTGCTCATTCTTTACCTTTCAGTTTAGCAGTCAGTTCTCTTGAGAGACATTCCCTGATACCTTCCCAAATCTAAATTTGTCCCTCTTTATATTCTTTTTCATACTGCATCCATTCTTGTCCTCTATTATCATTCATTAAAATTTGTGATTATCTATTTAGTTACATATTTGTAATTTTTTTCAAATAATTTCATTCATTTATTTTTGGCTGTGCTGGGTCTTCATTGCTTCACAAGTTTTTTTCTGTTTATGGCGAGCAGGGGCTACTCTCTAGGTGTGGTGTGCAGGCTTCCCATTGTGGTGGCTTCTCCTGTTGTGAAACACAGGCTTCAGTAGTTGTGGTTCCCAGGCTCTAGAGCACAGGCTCAATAGTTGTGGCTCTGGGCTTAGTTGTTCCATGGCGTGTAGGATGCTCCCAGACCAGGGATCAAACCTGCTTCTTCGGCACTGGCAGCTGGATTTCCCACAGCTGAGCCACCAGGGAAACCCCACATATTTGTATTTAATACCTATCTCCTTCACTAACTCAGAGGCTCCTGGAGGGCAGGGACCACCTCTAATTTGTGAAAGATACTTATTTATTGAGTGAATGAATTAATACACCAAAAAAGGAGTTACATTTATCGTGTTGAAGTATCACTGATGTTGTTCAATCGCTTAGTTGTGTGTTGAAGCATAGTAACTTCTAAACTATCAATATAATATTAAATAACTCTTTCATCTGATTCGGTGGCTTTTCTCCAGACTGGTAATGTTGGATTGTTTTTTCATTATTGAGATATGATTGGCTTAAAAGATTAAGTCATAAAACATAGATTTGATACATTTACATTGCAATATGACTGCCATTGTAGCAACAGTTAGCACCTCTATCATGTCACATAATTATAATTTTTTTAATGATGAGAACAATTTAAGATCTAGTCATGCAGAAAGTTTAATGTTTACAATACAGTTTTATTGTCTATAATCATGCTATTTTGCATTAGATCTCTAGTATATATACTAGCTGCAAGTATGTACCCTTAAACATCTCTTCCATTCCCCTACCAGCCAGCTTCCAGTAATTATCATCTATTCTGTCTTTTCAAGTTTGGTTTTTTGTTTTTTTAAACTCCATATATAAGGGATATGCAATATTAGTTTTTCTCTGTCTGACTTATCTCACTTAACATCATGTCCTTTCAGTTCAGTTCAGTTCAGTCGCTCAGTCGTGTCTGACTCTTTGCGACCCCATGAATCTCAGCACAGGTCCATCTATTTTGTCACAAATGGCAGATATCTTCGTCATACTTTCGTCAACTGATGGACACTTAGGGTGCTTTCGTTACTTGACCATTGTGAATAATGTTACAATAAACACAGGACTGATATATCTCTTTGACAAATATTCTTTCCTCTGGATATATACCTAGAAGTAGGATGGTCAGAGTTCATGATAGAAATAACCTCATTTTTAAAGTTATCCCAAAAATGCTACTGAAAAACTTATTTTGTGTCTAAATACAAGAGCTGTTTGCTTTCTTTTGTAATTTGGATATATATTTGTAAAAATTATCTCTTTATTGTTAAAGTGGTGATCATTTTCCCACAGAACTAAAAGCCATCTTAACTCTGAAACAATCCTTTGACTTTTTTCACAAAGGAAATTGAATACAATATTCAGAATATCAAACATGCGATACTTCAAAACATCAAGCTTAAAAGAGAAATAGCCTTATGGGATCATTTTATCAAAAGCATTCCTTTGTAGAAGGTTAGATTTTAGTTTCAAAAAGGCTTCCCCAAATATCCCTACACTAAGATCTCCAGCTTTTAAAAATATTCTCCAACACTTACTGTAGCATTCATTTTTTTCAGTTAATAACATACATAGGTAATTTGAATTGATATTTTGCTGTTTCATTTCTTATCTACCCAAATAGATGTACGCTTCCTCTAGAAAGTATAGGCTGTTTCTTCAATCTCTTTATACTATCCTTATCTCTGTGCAATGCTCATGGATTGCATGATAAACACTTGCTGAATAAATGAATTCCAATTATTTTATTGCACTGAAGAGTGCAATGCAATGACCAGCAAATAGTTTTGACTCTGCTGCTTTCACTGGGAGTAGGAGACATTGCGGAAAAGTCTGTGGAGATGGCACAGGAAGACAGTATTTTCCATCTGGGCTCGATATTTATGGAATGTCTATTATGTCCCAAGGTTCTAATAGATACTTATCTCACCGGATTCTTTCATCAACTTAAAGGATTGTCATTATTCTGCCACTGCAGACACAAAGTCTAAGTTAATTTTTAAGACTAGCTAGCTAAAAAGAATTCAAATCCAGGTCCATTTGATTCCAAGACAGCTCTTTCCACTAACCCATCATACCTTTGAAGAACAGAGATGACTACTCATTGGTCATTGAGGATTGTCAGAGAGGAAGTCAACACAATGGGAAGGAATAAAGACGCTGAAATTTGGAAGCTGACGTGGTGATTTGGAGAGAAAGAAGCTATGACTTTTCTTCTCATTTCTGCTGAAACTAAAATTACATGTGCAGCAGATTTTAGCGTAATCCAGGGGACCCAATGATTGCTAAGACCATGGCTTGGGTATCTGCTAGAGACCAGGAGGAAATCCCAGAGATGACAAGGCAGAGTAATGTATCAGTGATGCATAAAGATGCTGGCTGGCAGATTGGATAGGACACAGGATGGGCAATGCTCTCTCCCTCTTGGGCTGTTGTGAAGCAAGGGAGGAGCTCCCTGAACTGGGATGTTAAGGATAGGAACAATTTGGAGTTTTCTTTTGTCTTTTGTTGTTTAGCCACTCAGTCGTGTCCGACTCTTTGCAACACCATAGGCTGTAGCCTGCCAGACTCCTCTGTCCATGGAATTTTCCAGTCAAGAATACTGGAGTAGGTTGCCATTTCCTTCTCCAGGTCTTTTGTCTTTTGTATATCATCAATTGACTTAAAAACTTTTAAAAATATTATTTTATGTCTTAAAAAATTTTTAAACATAGGAATAAGGCCACAAGAAGATTTTCAGTGCCCGTACTAGAGTTCAGATATATTCAGCTCAAGGGAGGAAGAGGAAATTATGCTAGAACTAATATATAGAAGTGATTATTTTTTAATCCTCAAAAAGGTATGCTAATAAAAATGTATCTCATACATATGTCATTCCATATGAATAATGAACATATAAATAAATGAAGTGTGAAGTAAAATTCCAAGAAAGTACAACTATTTGGCACCAGGTCTGAATTTGCAAGATGCTATAATAATCCTAACTTAGAAAAAAAATCTAACTCTTAAAAATTATCTGGTAAATATTCTTTCAGAATATTTATCTATTTCAAAGATCATTAGAAGTTTAAAGTGTCAGCTCACTCTCTCTTCACACATTGTTAGTAGAAATAGAAATATAAGTGCCATCACTTCTGCTCTTTGCAGAAATTATTGTCCAATTATTCAGAACATATTTGAGAGACCATGATGTTACCATAGATATCATCTTCATGATTTCAAATGTTTGCAAGTAATTACTTTGTTTCTAGAATTCATAAGTCTTTTTCGACATTTTTATTCCTTTCTCTTTAAAAAATTCCTTCAAACTTCTAAAAATACGTATTGTTTTACAAGACTTTCTCTAAATTGCTCTGCATTATTAGAATGTGGCATTTTGATAATGACTTTTTAATATGGAACTTCGAGCTGGAGGGAAACAAACAAACAAAAAGGAGTAGATGAATTTGGAGCTACAGAATTTACTTACTTACTAGAGTCTCTAAAGGTCTGAGCCAAAAGGAAAGCAGCATGTGGCCATCCATGATTCCTCTCACTCCATGAAGTCATCTGCTGCCACAGTGTGTTCTAAGAACAATACTCCTGTAAGAGGTCCATCTAAAACTTTGGTGATAAAATAACTTGGGGAAATGCTTCTTATTAAATCCACCCTCATATAGACCCTTGGGAGTTTTCATTCATGCTAGCTTAGTGAAGGCGCCAAAGAGTGCTGAAATAAAGAAGCTTCTTTGTCTCGTGATGCCTGGTGTTTCCTAAACATATTACACATTGGAAACCTTTCCTCTTCCAGAAAGAGTTTAGTAGTTTCCTTCAGACTTCAGAGTCCAAGGAACAGACTTTGAAAAATTGTTGTTAGTGGGGGTCGCCAGAGAATGTGAAAGTGAAAGTCGCTCAGTTGTGTACAATACTTTGTAACCCCATGGACTGCTGTCCATGGAATTCTCCAGGCCAGAATACTGGAGTGGGTAGCTGTTCCCTTCTGCAGGGGATCTTCCCAACCCAGGGATCAAACCCAGGTCTCCCACATTGCAGGCAGATTCTTTAACAGCTGAGCCACCAGGGAAGCCCAAGGATACTGGAGTGGGTAGCCTATCCCTTCTCTAGCAGATCTTCCCAACCCAGGAATTGAACCAGGCTCTCCTATATTGCAGGCAAATTCTCTACCAGCTGAGCCACCAGGGAAGCCCTCTCCAGAGAATATATATATATAATGTGTATGCATTATATATATATAATATATACATGTTATATATATTATATGTACATATTATATATATAATTATATATTTATAAATTTATATGTATAACGTGTATATGTTATGTACTTATACATATATATGGGGCTTTCCATGTGATGCTAGTGGTGAAGAACCTGCCTGCCAATGCAGGAGATATGAGATGTGGATTCGACCCCTGGGTCAGGAAAATGCCCTGGAGGAGGGCATGGCAAACCACTTGCCTGGAGAATCCCATGGACAGAGGAACCTAGTGGGCTACAGTCAGGTTGGCACAGAGCTGAACACTACTGAAGTGACTTAGCACGCATGCACACATATTTATACATACACAGAAAGAGACAGAAATTGAGGTTTATGATGAAGAAGTGGCCTATGTAGTTATGAAGTCTGAGAAGTCCTGTAATCTGCCATATGCAAGCACGAGATCCAAGAAAGTCAGTGGTGTAATTCAGTCAAAGTCGAAAGGCCTCAGAAACAAAGGAACCTATGATGTAAATCCCTGTCTAAGGTCGGGAGAATCTGAGATGTTCTGGTTCAGTTGGGGTGAGACAGGAAATGCAAAGGAAAGAGACAGGTAAGACGGGAGAAAGGGCTGAATTCCTCCCTCCACCTTTTGTTTTGTTCAGACCTTACTGGACTGGATGATGTTCAGCCACTTTGGGAAGGGTAGCCTACTTTACTGAATCCTAGGATTCAGATTCTAACATCATCCAGAAACACCTCACAGATACACCTAGAATAATGTTTATCTGGACATTCTTGTGGCTCACTCCAGTTGACACAAGATTATCCATTACTGGGTTTAATTTGAAGACCGCAACACGGGCAACCACAACAAACAAACAAAAATCTTAATAAGGTCAATAAAGGGTCAAAACCACAATAAAACAAACTTCATTTAAGAGCCACAAATGGTTCAAATATTTGCATGACATCATGTACAAAAGTATTTATACTTTTTGGAAAGAAAAGTCCAAAATATGAAAAAAAAAATACAACAGCTATTCTAAATGGGTTTATCTTGATTCATTATTAAAAATGACACTGTCAGCATAAAGCTATGCTATGGGCTTAATATATGACTCACATATATTTTCATATAAGCATATTTCATATATACATTTTCATATAAATGGGTTTCATACTATGTGATTTTAATAGGTACAAAGAATGGCTCTAGTGTAGAGGAATGTTTTCTTTCTAGGTATCAGATTTGCTCGATCCTATTTATGTCAAGCCTTTGACAAATTTTCATACTAGTGGAAAAATACATATCACAGCCCGTATTATCTGAAAGAAGTGAGCAATCAATCACTCCAGCGGTCTTGACCCTTCATCATTACAGAGCAAGATGAACTTTGACCTGACCTTTCATACTCTGTTCCCTTCTCCGCTACCTTGATACCAGTCAGGCTCTGAACATCACAACAGATACAGAAATTGACCTGTGGCTGTCTGCAGTGACTTAACAAAAGAGAACGCCAAAGGAAGTAAGGTATTCTTCAGACTACGGTTAAAGAATATCAATTATTAAACTACATATATAAAAGGTAGATAATTGTTTTAATTTGGGTAATTAGGTAATTAATCTAATTGAAGGGAGAAATACATGGATGTGTCCATGAAAATTTTTTTTAATTAATTCTTCTTGGAGTAAAGTTGCTTTACCATATTGTGTTAGCTTCTACTATACAGCGAAGTGAATTAGCTATGCATATACATATATCCCCTCTTTTCTGGATAAAGATGTGGTCCGTATACACAATGAAATATTACTTAGCCATAGAAGTAAAGAAATTGTATCAATTGTAGAGATGTGGATGGACTTAAAGACTGTCATACCAAGTGAAGTTAAGTCATGATAAATATTTTAACCAAAGGAATTTGGAGATCCCTGTGAATGAATAGCCCAAATCTAATCAGTCATGAAACAATCAGCTCTCATGGATTAAGAGCTAGATATAAAATCATGTGACCTGGTAGCATGGGGAATAAGCACCTAGGTTTCTGTTTTGCTGCATGCTTTGATGCTGCTCCGTTTTCAGGTAGCACTCAAAACTAGAGGAGCCTATCACTTTGCACCAAAAGCTGGTACATTTTTAGACAGTAAGTCTCCATTGACTTTGTTGTTGTTACTGTTCATTGAGGAGGAAAAGAAGGACTAAGAAATGAGAAGAAGCAAAAAGAGAAGGAAAAGCGGAGGGAAGGAGGGGGAGGACAACAGAGGAGAAGGAAGAGAGGTAGGAGGAGAAGGAAGAGAGGTAGAAACAGCAGGAGAGAGATGTGGGGGAAGGGAGGAGAAGAGCAAGGAAGAAGAGGAAGAGGAGGAGGAGGGATGGAGAGAGAGGAGGTTCCCCTTCCGGTAGAAAACTAATAGCAACAAAACCAAGTTTCAGTGTCTACACGTGTGTGTGCATGTGGGCACACATGCATTCAATCATATCTGACTCTTTGCAACCCCATGGACCGTAGGCCATCAGGCTCCTCTGTTCATGAGGTTTTCCAGGCAAGAATATTGGAGCGGGCTGCCATTTCCTCCTCTAGGAGATCTTCCCAACCGAGGGATCAAATCCATGTCTCCTGTGTCTTCTGCGTTGGCAGGTGGACTCCTTACTACTCAGCCACCTGGGAAGCCCCTAATGTCTACCTACCCTGTTCTAAAAAGCAAGTGTTTCTTCTGGAGGATTATTCTTAAACTGGGGAAAACCCAGGAAACCCTTCCTCACATCTCAGTAAGGTCTAATGCCTTCTGGAGAATACATTTATGTCAGTTCCTTTGTTGCCAAGGAAGCAGTCAGCTTCCTTGAAGGTTCCAGGACATTCTTGAGGAGATGAGCCTATGAGAACAAAATTCTGGGCATTATCAGGAAAGAAGGAAGCAGAAAAGTGATTTTCCCTTTTCCCTACTCTATGATTTTCTCAAAAGCTGCTGTTGCTGCTGCTGCTGCTGCTAAGTTGCTTCAGTCGTGTCTGACTCTGTGCGACCCCATAGACGGCAGCCCACCAGGCTCCCCTGTCCCTGAGATTCTCTAGGCAAGAACACTGGAGTGGGAGAAATCGTATTTGGTAATACAGTACTTCGGGGAAGGCAATGGCAACCCACTCCAGTACTCTTGCCTGGAAAAGCCCATGGATGGAGGAGGCTGGTGGGCTGCAGTCCATGGGGTCGGGAACAGTCGGACATGACTGAACAACTTCACTTTCACTTTTCACTTTCATGCATTGGAGAAGGAAATGGCAACCCACTCCAGTGTTCTTGCCTGGAGAATCCCAGGGATGGGGGAGCCTGGTGGGCTGCCATCTATGGGGTCGCACAGAGTCGGACACGACTAAAGCGACTTAGCAGCAGCAGCAGCAATATAGCACTTAGAGTCCTTTGTATTGTTAAATCAGTTTAAAAAGGAGACCTGTTAGACTGAGGTGGCTCTCATACTGTGGTGGTTCACAAAAACAAACCAAAGTCTAAGCTTGTAAATGCTTCAAGGTTAGAAACTGAAATAAACGAACATTTTAATATGCCTCAGTTTATCTTTTCACAGTAGTTTTAATTTTTTTTAAACACTCAGTTGGCTATAGCTGTGCTAACAAGACCCTATGGAGATTTGCTTGCTTTTTAAAAACTATACTTCAAGCAGAGTGTTATAGAAGGATCCATGCACAGCCGGAAGGATGACAGCAGTGATCAGGAGATCGCTTAGTCAGGCGCTCCTCCTCCTCCCAGACCTGGAGTTTTCCTTCCTTATAGAATACCGTTTGCTCCTACCGCCCCTCCATGCAGTTATCCTTCTGCTAATCACGTCATCCTGGCTTTTCCTGGTGAACTACCTCTCTTGATTCTCAGACTGTGTGGTTATCTCGAGGCTGATTCCATTCTCAGGCTCTAAGGGCTCACACACAATGCAGACTTGGTCAACCAAAGAACACCCTCCTCTGGCTACAGCAGTTGCTTTAGGGATAGGCACGAAACCCCCCTTTTTCCAAATAGAACCTAAACTATCAGCCCCAACACTTTTTCCACTGAAGTTGACCTGGCAGCATATAGCCTAGAATAACCAGCAGTCATTACATGCAAAGAACTTCTGAGAATTTACAAAAGAAAGCACAGCCAATGGACTGAGCAAGATGACCTCAGGTGAGCCTGATGACATTGTTTGAGCACCTGGATCTAGTTATGCATGAAATTAACATTCCTCTGGGTTTTACAGTTATCTGGCCTAATGCGTCGCCTTTATTAAGCTACAGCTGAGCTTCTGATGCTCACCACAAACTTAGCCAATTCACCTATCTGTTGCTAGACTTTGGAGGTAAAAATTTTATTTCATTACATACGTTTCCTTGCCCTTATCCTTTGGCATGCCTTCATTGCTTAGCCTTCCTTCCCTGCATTTTTTCCAAGACAAAATACCAATTTACAATGAAAAAAGAAATAAACAACTACCTCCTCCATGAAGTCCTGCCCTGGATTTTTGTAGCTAGGAATAATCTCCCCTTCCTTTAAATTCCCGTGATACTTTATTCCTCTAATATTTCACTTCTATTCTAAACTTTTTGCTCTTTATTCAACACGTAAAGCTTCTTAAGACATAGCCTACATCTGGTTTGATTTTGTACCCACCCAGCATCTGATGCCTTTCCTTTATTAAATTCTAACCTAAAATTGGAAGAAAAACAATCAAATGTAGTCAGTTACAAACACTATCTTAGATATCACTCTAAGACTATTTTGTCAATTGAAATTCAAATAAGGTTTCTTTTTCATTTTAGAAGTGAACAAGTTTCAGAAACTTGCTTTCTTTTATGGAAAAGAGCTAAATGAACCTGATAAGTAAACAAATACAAAAAGCTAGTTATAAAGTAGTAGCCAGCAACTTCACTTCCACTTTTCACTTTCATGCATTAGAGAAGGAAATGGCAACCCACTCCAGTGTTCTTGCCTGGAGAATCCCAGGGATGGGGGAGCCTGGTGGGCTGCCGTCTATGGGGTCACACAGAGTCGGACACGACTGAAGTGACTTAGCAGCAGCAGCAGCCCTTAATATTATTGTCTTTCTAACCCTTTTTCCCTGAGCTCTGACTCCAAAATAGCTTTTAAATTACTTCCCAAGCTCCTTTGGAGAGCACAATCCTGAACTCGGCCAGATGTCACTGTCAGGGGAATTTCTAAAGGCAAGAAGAGCAAAGCCTTTTGTCCTGGACAAGCACGGGCAAAGTCAGGAGGAGAAAATAGAGGGTAGCAAAGGACAGCTGACCGTTTGGAATTGAATGGAAAACACCAACAGATATCACAGTTAGGTTCTGAGCAGAAGTCAAAGTCAAGAGACAGTAGATGCACCTCATATGTTTGGCAGGGAGCAGTTCCCAGAACTTTGCTGGTTTAAAAGGCTCTCCCCAAAACTCTGCGGGTCCTGCCTAGCGGCATCTGGTATATACCCAAAGAGAGGGAAATATATTGACCAATCCAAAACTTCCAAGTATAACTCATAAACTAGTTTCTCTTGTACTTTATATTCAATAAAGCATTTTAAAATTCCAAATATAGGGCTTCACTGGTGGTTCAGTGGTTAAGAATCACCTGCCGATACAAAAGACACAGGTTCAGTCTCTCGTCTGGGAAAATCCCACGTGCTGCAGGGCAACTAAGCCCATGTGCCACACTATCGTAGTCCATGCCCCGTAGAGCCCGTGCTCCATCACAAGAGAAGCCACTGCAACGAGATGCCCACACACCACAGCTAGAGGGTAGCCCCTGCTCACCACAACCAGAGAAAGCCTGCATGCGGCACTGAAGACCCACCGCAGCCAAAAATAAATAGAAATAAATATTTTTAAAAATTCCAAATGTGTGCTTTCTATGTTACAGGCTCTTCAACCATTGGAGGACGTGTTATATCCCTCCCAACAATCCTAGGAACTTGATTCTTTTTCTCATGTTATTAATGAGACAACTGAAATACAGGGTAAGCTGTCTCTTCTATAACATCACTTCTCTAGGAAGAGAAGCAAAGATTAGAACACAAGTCTTTTGATATTAAAATCGCGATATCCAAGGAGAAAACTTCTTTCAAATCAGAACAACAGCACATTTCAATATGCATGTAGTGTACACTATTCATGTGTTCTTAAGATCTTGAAAATGGAGAATGTTAAGAATCAACCTCTGTTTCAAAAATTATAGCACAGAGTCATAAGAAAGATGAGCTTAAGGGAATATTTGGGGGAGAGTAAAGGATTAAATGGTTCGTTCTGTGTTTTATTTCAGTCTTCTAATATTATACAAACATACAATATTATATATATTTCCTTATTATTTTTCTTCCTCCTTCCTTTTATTTCTTTTCTCTGATAGATTAAATAGACCGACACTGAGATGATCAGGAAAGCTAGGTGAGATTATACTGTAGTGGACAGACTAGCTCATTTAGGAAAACCTTTCACAGTGCAAGAGGCCTGGGTTCGACCCCTGGGTTGGGAAGATCCCCTGGAAAAGGAAATGGCAACACACTCCAGTACTCTAGCCTAGAAAATTCCATGGATGGAGGAGCGTGGTGGGCTACAGTCCATGGGGTCACAAAGAGTCGAACACAGCTGAGAGACTTCACTTCACTTCTGGTTCCTTTTGGTAAAGAAGGCACATTTAGAGAAGAAAGAAGTGCTCACGTAATTGACAACTCAGAGGATGAAATGAGAGAGGCAGCCAACTGTGTTGTGGTATCACTTTACTTTTTTAACAAGGAAGTGTTCTTGGGAAACCTTTGAAAGAGCAGAATTTTGTTGAAATAATTCAGAATCTGCAATTTATGAGATTTATATGCACTAGAACATAATATAACTAAATTCTGTTGTGTTTCCTGTATGCAAAGATGTTGAATCATCTCTCTTCCTCTACCTGAAAGAACATTTAACACATCTGTCTACCTGACATTTCAAAATTCTCAGTTACTTTGGGAGAAAAACAAAATCGCTCTGACATACCCACTGAGTAAACTATGTAGGAAGGAAGAAATCTGTCTGCTTCCATTTGGGGGAAAAGATTGAGGATCCTGATTAAGGACATGATGGGGGGGGGTGGGGAAACCAGATAAAAGAAGTAAAAAAGATGAAGAAAATCGTTAAAGACACTGGAAAGAGATGACACTAAAATCATGACCACCAGTTTGTACTTACTCTTTATGCACTCGTGCTCTCTGGCTGATTATTTATCCATATGTGTAGCCCATCTTCCCAACTGGGTTGTGAGTTCCTTTCAACTCCAGCACCTAGCTAAAAGCTTTTCTCTGCACTAACTAACTGCCAAAAATCTTTGGCTGTCTACTCATCACAAAGAACAAAATGGAGACATATTTTTTTAATGCCCAAAGAAAAGATCTCTTCCAATCTTTTGCGAAAGCCATAACTGAAAAGAGAATTATTACACAAAGGAAACGGAAGAGAGGTAAGTGCTGCGAAGGAGTTGAGAAAAGTAGCAGAGAGTTTGAGTTGCTCTAACCCAGGAAGCACAAGAGGACCATAAATGCTATGAAGACCAGGGTCTCAATAAAATGGAAAAGTTTCTTTCATTCCAGGTGGCAAGATACAGATCCTGGCCTTCAAGGACCCAGGTCTTCCTGGACACTGATTCGCTGAATAGTAACCAGTATAGATCAGTGAAAAGTAACAACCTTCAAATGCTGTATTGTACTGTGTTAGCCAAAAAGTTCATTTGGGCTTTTCTGTATGATGTTTTTGGCCAACCCAAAACATTCAGGACTGTTGCAGAATTCTCCTGTAGGCAGAGTTCAGAGAGTATCTATGGCTCCATTTCTTGTTAGCCTACAGAGTGGGAGCTTTGGTTGGATTAAGTTGACTCAAAGGAAAAATTTCCTGCACAGATATATTTTTGGAATAAATATCAGCTATTACATATTTCAAGTGTCTCGAGTCTTTCACGACATCAAAAAGGAAATTTAGTAATGTTTTAAGAAATGTTAGGAAATGTTTTTTAGTAAAGCTTTTCTTATTATTTCAAAAAATACAGAAAAGTATAATGAAATAAATAAGACATAATTTCACAATCCAGAGATCACCATGTCAGAATTCTGGTTTATTTTTCTTTCATTCTTTCTATTATCTATCTACTAGATGAAAATTTTCTAAATGCTTTTTCATGGAAAATGGAACATTTATATAATTGTAATCACTGTCATCTATTTCTACTACATGTTGTATCTTCCTGGTTAAAAAAACACATTTAAAATTAACTTCACAACTATATATAGAGCAACTACCTAGAGTTAGCTTTATATATTTAAATAGTTTTAATGCCAGCACGTTTTGACTCAAATTTCATGATTCTTGAGGGATTTTTTCCCCCTAGTGATCATTCTTTTGTTCTATAGCACATCTTCAAGCAGATTATGTAAGCAATGTTGGCAACCAGTTAATTTTATAGGAAGCAGCACAGCATGGTGGTTTTTAAAAATATGCATGGTTTTTGAGATCATATAGCTTAGGCTTTGAATTTCTACAATAAATGATCTTGTGACTGACTTTAGGAAATTTATTTCACATGTCTGAGACATAAAAATAACTATCTCCTAAGGTAATTATAGTTGCTCCATCATGCCCATGAGGCTCCTCTGACTATGAAATTCTCCAGGGAACAATACTGGAGTGGGTAGCCATTCCCTTCTCCATGGGATCTTCCCCACTCAGGGATCGAATCTGGGTCTCTTTCATTACAGGCAGATTCTTTACTGCCTGAACCACCAGGGAAACCAAGGTAACTATGGTGTGCTGTGCTTAGTCACTCAGTTGTGCCTGACTCTTTGTGACTCCTCTATCCATGGGAATTCTCCAGGCAAGAATACTAGAGTGGGTTGCCATGCCCTCCTCCAGGGGATCTTCCCAACCGAGGGATCAAATCCAGGTCTCCCGCATTGCAGGTGGATTCTTTACTGTTTGAGCCGTCAGGGAAGCCAAAGTAATGATAAGGATTTGATAAACCAATCTCTTATCTGTTAACCACAAACTGTACTGGAGACATAAACTTTCAGTGAATAGTCATTGTTCACTCACTAAGTGGTATTCCTCTCTTTGTGACCCCATAAACTGTAGCACACCAGGCTTTTCTGTCACTCACTATGTCCCAGAGTTTGCTCAAACTCATTTCCATTGATCTAGTGATGCCACCCAACCATCTCATCCTCTGTCGTCCCCTTCTCCTTTGGCCCTCAGTCTTTCCCAGCATCAGGGTCTTTTCCAGTGAGTCAGCTCTTCTCATCAGGTGGCCCAAGTATTGGAACTTCAGCTTCAGCATTAGTCCTTCCAATGAATATTCAGGGTTGATTTCCCTTAGAATTGACTGGTTTGCTCTCCTTGCTCTTGAAGGAAATCTTAAGAGTATTCTCCAGCACCACAGTTCAAAAGCATCAATCTTCAGCACTCAGCCTTCTTTATGGTCCAGCTCTCACATCCATACATGACTACTGGAAAAAACACAACTTTGACTACACAGACGTTTGTTGAAAAAGTGCTGTTTCTCCTTTTTAATATGCTGTCTAGGTTTGTCATAGCTTTTCTTCCAAGGAGCAAGCGTCTTTTAATTTCATGGCTGCAGTCACTGTTTGCAGTGATTTTGGAGCCCAGGAAAATAAAATTTGCCACTGTTTCAAAATTTCTTCCCATCTATTTGCCATGAAGTGACGGGACCAGATGTCATGATCTTAGTTCTTTGAATGTTGAATTTTAGGCCAGCTTTTTCATTCTCCTCTTTCAACTTTATCAAGAGGCTCTTTGGTTCCTATTCACTTTCTGCCATTGAAGTGGTCTCATCTGCATATCTGAGGTTGTTGATAGTTCTCCCAGCAATCTTGATTCCAACTTGTGAGTCATCCAGCCTAGCTTTTCACATGATGTACCCTACATATAAGTTAAATAAGCAGGGTGACAGTATACAGCCTTGATATACTCCTTTCCAAATTTTGAACCAATCCATTGTTCCATGTCTGTTCCATTGTTCCAGGTTACTTCTTAACCAGCATATGGGTTTCTCAGGAGACAGGTAAAATGGTCTGGTATTCCCATCTCTTTAAGAATTTCCCATAGTTTATTGAATAGCAGTTGGTACTATTCCAGGAGAAAGTATTTCATTATAGGCTATGTTGAAGAGTTAGTCCTAGTCAGCACATTTTGGTCCTATGTTACCCTCAGACTTCATCTACAGCTCATTAAGTCAAGTGTGGATTCTGTACATAATGGCAGTTAATCCATATGCTGATATGAAATAATAAAAACAATGGATCCAACAACAGCTAGTTGGACCAAGCATATTGTCTTTCTTGGGTATTTGACATAGATGATCTTGTAGACAGAAATGTACTTTTAGGCTATGGATGGAATGGATGCCTTTTAGGCTAAACACAGATGATGTCAGATGGAAACTGCACCCACATGAAATGAATGGGAAGTTGTTGGTAACTGTTTTGCTACATTTTTTCTTAAAAAAAAAAAAGACTACTTTGTTTAAAACAAAGCAATAATAGCATATACATTATTAATATTTTTAGTCTCACAAGCAATATATGAGATTTCCCATTGCTCCATATCCCTGCCAGCTCTTGCTGTTGATAGTGTTCCAAATTTGGGCCATTCCTGTGGATGTGTAGTGATATCTTGCCACTGCTTTAATTTTGATTTCTCTGATGAAATATGATATGGGGCTTATTTTCATATGCTTATTTGCCATCTGTATGTCTTTGAAGAGGTGTTTGTTAAGATCTTTGACCTATTTTTAAATTTTTGTTAATTTGTTTGTTTTTGTTGTGTTGTTACATTTTAAGAGACCTTGTGTAATTTGGATAATAATTCTTTATTCAATGTGTATTTTGCAAATATATTCTTCCACCCTGTGATTTGTCTTTTCATTCTCTTGGCATTGTCTTTCACAGAGCAGAAGTTTTTAATTTTAATGAAGTCCAGCTTATTAGTTATCTTTTATAGGTCATGCATTTGATGTATCTAAAAAGACAACCCCGTACCCAAGGTCATCTAGGTTTTTTTCTTACGTTATCTTTCAGTAGTTTTACAGTTTTGCATTTTACAATTAGTTATATGATCCATTTAAGTTACTTATTTTGTGAAGGGCAAATATTGTTTAAAAAGTTTAATAAAATGGGCAAAAAAAAAAAACCCACCTAGCAATGTTAGTCAAGTAAAATAATATATAGAGTAAGAACATTGGAGTGAAAGAGCGAATATTATTAAAAAAAATTTATAAGTATTAAACCTATAATAAGGGATTATGAACACCTTTAAGCTAGCATTCAATATCTGGAACAAGGAACAAATTCCTCAATAACTGTAACTTTCCAAAACTCAGGAATAGATGGAATATCTGTATAGCTTTATATCTATTAATTGACTTTGATAATAAGAAAGGTTTCCACAAGGAAAATTCTAGACCCAGATCATTTCAAATGATATGACTCTTACACACATTCTTTTGGTAAATAGATAAGGAGAGACAAATTCCCAACTCATTTTTTTGAGGCTATCCTACTTATGATACCCTGACAAGGATATTGCAATATAGGTATATTACAGACAAATATATCTGATCCACAAAACCTCAAACAAAATACAAGAAATTGATTCTAGTAACATAAAAAGGAATAACATCTTTAGCAAGTGAAGGTCATCCAAGGAAAAAAGACTTGATCCAGCTTTCAAAAGATTAATCAATGTACTTCACAATTCAGAATAAAATTTTTAAAATCAATAAAATTCAGTAACTGTTTATCATAAACATTATCAAAATTGAAGAAGAGAAGGAACTATTTTAATGTGATAAAGGGCATCATGAAGAATCTACAGCTCATATCATACTTCATGGTATGTTTAATGATATACCATTGGAAAAGACGCTGATGCTGGGAAAGATTGAGGACAGGAGGAGAAGCTGGTGACAGAGGATGAGATGGCTGGATGGCATCACTGATTCAATAGATGTGAGTCTGAGCAAACTCTGGGAGATAGTGAAGAACAGGGAGGCCTGGTGTGCTACAGTCCATGGAGTTGCAAAATGTCACACATGATTGAGCGACTGAACAACAACAATTGATATACCTAAGGGTATACTTTATCTAAGCTTGAGAAAAAACAAAACTGTCTTCTAGTTATCACTGTAATTCAATTTCTAGCCACAGCAATATGAAAAGAAAAAATAAGGCCTGTCTATTGTAAAAAAGAATGAAATCTGCCTTTCTTTGCAGATGATCCAGTTCCAGTTCAGTCGCTCAGTCGTGTCCGACTATTTGCAACCCCATGAATCGCAGCACGCCAGGCCTCCCTGTCCATCACCAACTCCTGGAGTTCACTCAGACTTACGTCCATCGAGTCAGTGATGCCATCCAGCCATCTCATCCTCTGTTGTCCCCTTCTCCTCCTGCCCCCAATCCTTCCCAGCATCAGAGTCTTTTCCAATGAGTCAACTCTTCGCATGAGGTGGCCAAAGTACTGGAGTTTCTTTCAGATTTAGCATCATTCCTTCCAAAGAAACCCCAGGATTGATCTCCTTCAGAATGGACTGGTTGGATCTCCTTGCAGTCCAAGGGACTCTCAAGAGTCTTCTCCAACACCACAGTTCAAAAGCATCAATTCTTTGGCGCTCAGCCTTCTTTACAGTCCAACTCTCACATCCATACATGACTACTGGAAAAACCATAGCCTTGACTAGACGGACTTTAGTCAGCAAAGTAATGTCTCTGCTTTTGAATATACTATCTAGGTTGGTCATAACTTTTCTTCCAAGGAGTAAGCGTCTTTTAATTTCATGGCTGCAATCACCATCTGCAGTGATTTTGGAGCCCAAAAAATAAAGTCTGACACTGTGTCCACTGTTTCCCCATCTATTTCCCATGAAGTGATGGGATCAGATGCCATGATCTTTGTTTTCTGAATGTTGAGTTTTAAGCCAACTTTTTCACTCTCCTCTTTCACTTTCATCAAGAGGCTTTTAGTTCCTCTTCACTTTCTGCCGTAAGGGTGGTGTCATCTGCATATCTGAGGTTATTGATATTTCTCCCAGCAATCTTGATTCCAGCTTGTGTTTCTTCCAGTCCAGCGTTTCTCATGATGTATTCTGCATGTAAGTTAAATAAGCAGGGTGACAATATACAGCCTTGACTTACTCCTTTTCCTATTTGGAACCAGTCTGTTGTTCCATGTCCAGTTCTAACTGTTGCTTCCTGACCTGCATACAGATTTCTCATGAGGCAGGTCAGGTGGTCTGTATTCCCATCTCTTGAAGAATTTTCCACAGTTTATTGGGATCCACAGAGTCAAAGGCTTTGGCATAGTCAATAAAGCAGAAATAGATGTTTTCTGGAACTCTCTTGCTTTTTCCATGATCCAGCAGATGTTGGCAATTTGATCTCTGGTTCCTCTGCCTTTTCTAAAACCAGCTTGAACATCAGGAAGTTCACGGTTCACGTATTGCTGAAGCCTGGCTTTGAGAACTTTTGCAGATGGTAGGATGTTCTATATATAAAATCCCAAGTAATCTCTTAAAAAGCTACTCTGAACTAATATGTGTTTGGACTTCTGTAGTAGCTCAGATGGTAAAGTATCTGCCTGCAATGCAGGAGACCCAAGTTCAACCCCTGGGTCAGGAAGATTCCCTGGAGCAGCAAATGGCAACCCACTCCAGTATTCTTGCCTGGAGAATTCCATGGGCAGTGGAGCCTGGTGGGCTACAGTCCATGGGGTCGCAAAGAGTCACACACGACTGGGTGACTAACGTATACATACATAAGAACTAATAAGTTAATTTATAAGATACAAGATCAATATACAAAAGAAACTATATCTCTATATATCGATACTATCAACAAACAGTTGAAAATGAAATTAAAATAGCAAAACTCCTGGTGGCTCTGACGGTAAAAAATCAGCTTGCAATGCAGGAGACTTGGGTTTGACCCCTGGGTTGGGAAGATCCCCTGGAGAAGGGAATGGCTACCCACTCCAGTACTCTTGCCTGGAAAATTCTATGAATGGAGGAGCCTGGCAGGCTATAGTCCATAGGGTCACAAAGAGTTGGACATGACTCAGAGACTAACACTTTCACTATTTACATTAAAAAATCATACAGCCTTAGAGTTTGGGGGCAGTCAGGATATAAAAAGTACTAATCCTAAAAGGAAACCAATTTATTTTTGATAGCCTCTGGAAGTGGAAGAAAGAACTTGATTGCTTCTATAGCTACAACAGTGAATGCCTTGAAAAATCCTCTCACCACACTGGTTCCTCTATCGCAGAAGAGTTTGCACTACAGTCAGAATACAAGGCTTTCTCTTAGTGCTGAATGGGTCAAAATGATGCTGATCTTCAGAAGAAAGTGCAAGTCCAGGATATGGGCCTTTTAACCTCATGATCAATCCTCATCTCCACATTTGTTTCCCTGAATTAAAAAATGTCAAGATCAGTTCCTTTTCCCTCAAATCTGGGATGATGCTCTGTAGAGAGTCATGTCATCTTTCATGTCCTTGTTCATTAACCCATATTTATTGGAAGCTACTTTGTGCCTAGGCACCTGTGCAAGTGTGGGAGATATTATCTGAAATAAGATATACCCATTTCCTCAACTGAAGTATCAGATGAGAAAGCAGTCAACGGCAACCAGGAAGTATTAGAGAGACATGAGTACAACATGATAACACTTTCTTTAGGAAGAGCATCCAGAGGAAAGAGTACAACATGATAACACTCACTTTAGGAAGAACATCCAGTCCAGCTCTGGGAGGTGGGAATGGGGTGTCAGTGATTCTAGAAAGATAATGGGAGGTGGGTAAATGAAGCAAATTCATCTGCCCTACGTAGATTTTTCTCTGTTGGCCTAGTGTACTGCTTATTTAGGAGGGAGTATCTTCTCATTGGAGAGGCATAAGGTAGCCTCTTTAAATAAATATGGGTTAATGAACAAGTTTCTTACCCTAGAAGCTTTAAAACAGCACAATTTTAATAGTAAAAAACCAGAATGTTCACCAAATATTTCCCTTCTTACTGACTTCTTTGTTAAGAATTTGAAATAAAATAATGTCTTACTGATGTTTCATTTTTGCCTACTTGCTTACTCCTCTCTTTTGTTCCCTTGACCTCCTGTCCTATTAAATATGCATCATTTTGGTGCTTCATGAACTGTTTGCTCAACAGTAAGTGGTAAAAGCAAAAAGTACACAAAACAATATCATAATTGCCCTTTGTGACTGATATCTTCCTAGCCTCTCTGAAAGTAAGTACTTATGCTGTCCTTTTTCATAAATGGAAGTTCTTTCAAGCACAAGTCATTGAGATCTGAGAAAATTTATAATGTTTATTACTTATTCCAAACCATGCTTCTTCCTCCAAATGATTACACATCAAATCTTGTTTTAGCAGAATTCAAAACCTTTTCTGAATTATAATGCTGAGCAGTAAAAACTTCATCTCTGCCTGAAGAAGAGAGCTGTTATAAAAATTTCACCATTCTTTAGGAGAGGATGTATATTAAATAACACACCTATTCATTGAACATTCATTTATTCTAGGTGCTGAGATTGTGCTGGTAACATGGTGGTCAACAAAGTAGACACAATCCTTGCTCTTTTGGAACATACATTCTAGCCAAGAGGGGCAACACTAAATAAATAACTGGGTAATAATTATATATATCCATAGATATATTCTTACATATATGAAATTTTTATCTGAATCTATCTCCCCATCTCCTGGATGTCTTACCAAAGCAACTTAGTGCACCTATGATTTTCTGATCACCATATCTTCCTAGGAAAGTGTCATCAGTTGCTCAGCATAAAACCTGGGGGAGGATGACATAATCAAGGGACTTCTGGATTGTATGTTATGGTGCAGAACCAGAGAATTCATCTCAACTTGAAAAAAAGACAGTAAATTGTTCTGCTTTTCTATTAAATAAAGGTGAAACTGAATACCTTCTACAGTTTTGAGCTTATAGAGACAATGAAAAACATATCTGGCCAATAAATAGATGCATATCAGATGTCAGGGGTTGTCTTGAGTTGCTCCAGTAATGAGGTCACCTTTGAAAAATCAACTGCAGTTGGTGTAATCACCTAATTAAGCTTCTGAGAATCCTCTTTTTCTAGTATCCATATAGCTTGTGCATAAATGAAAGAGGTAAGTTAAATGTGGGGGTGGGGAGGTTGGGGGAGGAGGGTGTGTAATTGCATCACTACCCCTGCAACTTACATTTGTAAGTTGCAAGTTCGGTGGTAACGCTTTTGTCTATGATTCCTGAAGTGCTGTGGTATTGCTTTGGCTCACTACTTATTACTTTGCTAGTGAGGTTGAGGCTTAGGTCTTTGGGGAGTATTTTGCTTTGCTTGTGTGTTATGGGGGGTGTGATTTTCTGCCTTGAAAACCTTCATGATAATGTCAGAGTTCATAACAGCTGCTGAGTATATGTATTCCAACTCTTCACTCAGGAAGGAACATTAAGTACAGAATGTGTTTGTAGAATCACAGAGCCCCAGGTGACACTAAGAACAGACTTTCTACTTATCCTCTGCCAGTGGACCACAGTGGTGCTCTCAGTTAGAATTAGAATGCAGCTGGAGAAGACTCTTGAGAGTCCCTTGGACTGCAAGGAGATCCAACCAGTCCATTCTGAAGGAGATCAGCCCTGGGATTTCTTTGGAAGGAATGATGCTAAAGCTGAAACTCCAGTACTTTGGCCACCTCATGCGAAGAGTTGACTCATTGGAGAAGACTTTGATGCTGGGAGGGGCTGGGGGCAGGAGGAGAAGGGGACGACAGAGGATGAGATGGCTGGATGGCATCACTGACTCAATGGACGTGAGTCTGAGTGAACTCCGGGAGATGGTGATGGGCAGGGAGGCCTGGCGTGCTGCGATTCATGGGGTCGCAAAGAGTCGGACAGGACTGAGCAACTGAACTGAACTAAATTGAAGCCCCAGAAAGATCTGGGTATTTCCCTTTTCCTAAGATAGTGTCTCTGGGAAATAATTGCAAGTCCTTTGGGGGGAAATGAGGGGGAAGAATTAAATATCTACTTGTTGAAGGGAATGAGATGGTGGAGGAATAGGCGGGCATGAGCATATCTCTCTCCATAGACACATAAGGAATACACACTCAGACACAGACACGGTGCATGCAGAGCACCCACTGAGAGCAGACAAGAGGACCTGACCAGTGGAAAAAAATTTATAGAACCACGCAAAACTCAGGAGGAGGAAGGAACTGGGGGGTAAACGGGAGTGTTAGTAGGACGGAACCTGCCTTCAGCGGGTGGGGAAAATGAAGCAGGGGTCCGATCCCCACAGCGAGCAATTGCCTGAGTCAGAGGAGAAACATTTAAGGCTGAGAGTGAAACAGCTGATCTGTGGCAGCCTAAATGGAATGAGAATCAGGCAGCTCTTGCTACAGCCATACATACCCCGGACAGGGACACAGGTGCCCTGGAAGGTGCAGCAGCTGGGAGCTGGAGTTTAGGGACTGTGGATCAACCCCAGGGTGAGGGCTGCTGTTGACTGCAGAGAGAGGGATAGAGGGGATGTGAGGGAGGAAACTGTGGTGGGAAATGCCTGTGAAGGACAGCTGGGCAGCCAAGGAAGCAAGGCGATACTGCTGAGTCACGCACAGGGGTCAGAGCCACCACCATAGCCTCTCAGCCTCTTTCTCCCCACAGGCAATCATAGACCCCTGAACAGTAGAGAGGCTGCCCATCAAACGCCTGACACACTGAGCTACAGAGTAGAACCGCAGGCGGGGCCGGGGGCAGGGGGGTCCTCTATGTGCCTGACATGCTGAACAACGGAGAAGGACCCCAGGCAAGGGAGCCGTCTAAGTGCCTGAACGAGCAGAGCTACAGAGAAAGACTGACAAAAGAGGCCTTCTGATCACCAGCTACAAGAGGCTCGGAAAAAGACTCTGATAGGGCCAGAACTCCTGGGGCGGAGGTAGTCCGTGTCCCGGCGCACTTGGCGCCGCCAGGGACCCCGCAAGCCAAGCAGCTGCGCCACCTTCACCATCAACTGTCACTGGGGCAGGGCTGCCACAGGCAAAAAAATGTCTTGCATCTGAGTGCATGGGGTTGCTTTGGTCAAGTCCAACTCTTTGCAACCCTGTAGACTGCGGTCTGCCAGGTTTCTCGGTCAGGGAGGGGGTTCTCCAGGCAAGAATACTGGAGTGAATTGGCCAATACTGTTTGCCATACCCTTCTAGAGCACTGTATTTCCTGCTGCCCTAGCCGCCAACTCCCCTGAGTACCTGGTGCTGCCAGAGCCCCTGGGACCCATGCAGCTGCACCACTTCCACACCTGGCCCTCACAGGGGCAAACTCAAGCCCTCCAAGGCAGCCTCAGGAGCAAACCCCAGTGGATCACCCACATAAACAGGTGGCAATAAAACCACAATTGAAACCCAGGGGCAGTGTGGCTAAGGAAGAAGAACCAAAACCCTCCCACCAGCTGTACAAGCTGCAGATTAAATCCACACAATCAACTAGGCAGACTCTGTGTCTATGGAATATACGGAAGCAACCTAGATGTCCATTGATAGAGGAATGGATAAAGAAATTGTGATACATATACACAATGGAATATTACTCATCCATAAAGGGAATGCATTTGAGTCAGTCCTAACGAGGTGGATGAACCTAGAACCTATTATACAGAGTGAAGTAAGTCAGAAACAGAAAGATAAATATCGTATTCTAATGAATATGTATGGAATCTAGAAAAATGGTACTGAAAAATTTATTTTCAGGGCAGCAGTGGAGAAACAGACATAGAAAATAGAGTTACAGACATGGGGAGAGGGGAGAAGGTGAGACGTATGGAAAGGTGAGATGTAATGTAACATGGAAACTTACATTAAACCATTTGTAAAATATATAGCCAATGGATATTTGCTGTATGTCTCAGGGAACTCAAACAGGGGCTCTGTATCAACCTAGACAGTGAGATGGGGAGGGAGATGGGAGGAAGGTTCATAAGGGAGGGGACATTGTATACCTATGACTGATTCATGTTGAGGCTTGACAGAAAACAATGAAATTCTGTAAAGCAATTATCCTACAATTAAAAAATAAATTTATATATATATATATATATATATATACACACATATATACAAAATATAGAAGATTCTTCTCTGAGTGTAACCAGACTCCAGTATTCTAACTCAGGTCTGAAAATTAGGTGGAAAGCCATGATTTTCTATTGTGATTTAAGTCAAGTCCATTTTCACCAGAACACAAGCTACCTATAGATTAAGTAGGACCTTAGTATGATACTCAGGTATCCAGTCCAAAAGAGACCATGATTTTTTAGCCATTTCTAAAGATTTCGAAGATCATGGCATCTGGTCCCATCACTTCATGGGAAATAGATGGGGAAACAGTGGAAACAGTGTCAGACTTTATTTTGGGGGGCTCCAAAATCACTGCAGATGGTGATTGCAGCCATGAAATTAAAAGACGCTCACTCCTTGGAAGAAAAGTTGTGACCAACCTAGATAGCATATTGAAAAGCAGAGACATTACTTTGCCGACTAAGGTCCGTCTAGTCATGATCCTGTGGTCATGTATGGATGTGAGAGTTGGACTGTGAAGAAGGCTGAGCGCCGAAGAATTGATGCTTTTGAACTGTGGTGTTGGAGAAGACTCTTGAGAGTCCCTTGGACTGCAAGGAGATCCAACCAGTCCATTCTGAAGGAGATCAGCCCTGGGATTTCTTTGGAAGGAATGATGCTAAAGCTGAAACTCTAGTACTTTGGCCACCTGATGCAAAGAGTTGACTCATTGGAAAAGACTCTGATGCTGGGAGGGATTGGGGGCAAGAGGAGAAGGGGACGACAGAGGATGAGATGGCTGGATGGCATCACTGACTCGATGGACGTAAGTCTGAGTGAACTCCGGGAGTTGGTGATGGACAGGGAGGCCTGGCGTGCTGCAGTTTGTGGGGTCGCAAAGAGTCGGACATGACTGAGCGACTGAACTGAACTGAAAGATTTCTGTGGGACTTCCCTCATGGCTCCATGGTGAAAAATCCACCTGCCAAGGCAAGAGATCTGGGTTTGATTCCTGGGTTGGGAAGATCCCCTGTAGAAGGAAATGGCAACCCCCTCTAGTATTTTTGCCTGGAGAATCTCATGGACAGAGGAGCCTGGAGAACTACTCTTTCATAGGGTCCCAAAGAGTTGGACATGAGTGAGCAACTAAACAACAACAAAATATCTCTTTTGGGTCACACTTTTATGACCATTTCAGCCTTGTTACCCACTGGGATAACCACCCACATTGACTGGGGTGGTTAAGTTGGTTCTTGACCTCTTTCACATTGATTTTCCTTTATTTCCATTAAATCCTAGAAACCATTTCAATGTCAACATCTCTTACCTTCATTTGTGGCCAAAGAGGAGAATCAATGAAGAAATTAGTGTCTTGATGAGAAGTCTTCTGGTCCTTCTTAGGTTCTAGTAGGGAATAGTTGAGCCAATCCTCCTTGATAATGCCACTCAAACATTCCTATTTCCACAACCTCACATCCCGTTTATATCACACACAGGAATTTCTAGGATCTCAGCTCCATTTAGGATAGTCTCCACAACCCCACTCCAGTACTCTTGCCTGGAAAATCCCATGGACAGAGGAGCCTGGTAGGCTACAGTCCATGGGGTCGCTCAGAGTCAGACATGACTGAGTGACTTCACTTTCAGTTTTCACTTTCATGCATTGGAGAAGGAAATGGCAACCCACTCCAGTGTTCTTGCCTGGAGAATCCCAGGGACAGGGGAGCCTGGTGGGCTGCCATCTATGGGGTCCCACAGAGTCAGACATGACTGAAGCGACTTCGCAGCAGCAGCAGCAGCCACAAGACCAGGATTTAGATAACCAAGTGAACAAACCATTAGAACAATTTCCAGCCATTCAAACTTGTACATGAAACACAAACCCTCTGATAAGAACCCCCGCATTGATAAATTATGTCCCTCTTTCTTCCCTGGGCTAGCATTCTCAGAATACACAGACACAGACACAGACACACACACACAGACACACACAGACACACACACACAGACACACACAGACACACACACAGACACACACAGATACACACACACACACACACACACACACACACACACACACACACTCTCCTTCCCCTGGATCTTGATGGCATAATTTTAATACAGCAAAATTTGGTATTATGTAAGCACATGGCTCACTGCTATTAACTAAACTCTAGATCCTGTTAATTTTTCATTAATTTCCTCTTTCTTTTCCAGGACCCAATCCATGGTACAATACTGGATTTAGTTTTCATTTCTCTCTGGTCTCCTTTGGTTTGTGACAGTTTCTTAGTCTTTCCCTGTTTTTTTTATGATTGTCAGTTTTGAGGAATATTGTTCGGGTTTTATAGACTGCTGCTTTGTTTAAGATTGCCTGATATTTTGTAGATTTCTAATTTGGGGGAATAATTCTATAGGATGAGTGCCCTTCTTATCATATTGTATCAGGAGGTAAACAAGTTCCACATGACATCACTAGTGATGTTAACCTTCATCATTTGGTTGAGATGGTGTCTGCCAAGATTCTCCGCTGGAAAGTTGCTACTTCCCTTTTCCATATTCTATTTTATGGAAGCAAGTAACTAATTCTCTGAGAGTTTTAAAGCTAAAACAAGTGTAACACATTCAATCTATATTTAAAGGAGAAATCCTTAGACTATGCCAGTTGTAGGCAAAGTCTGTCTGCAAGGTGGGGTAATAAAGCTGACACAAGGGAGAGATGAGGATGAGAAATGAACAGAATCATAACAGTATTTCCACAACCTGAGGTTCAGAGAAGCCCCCTGCCTTCTGAAGGTTACAGTTTGCACTATTGTGCTGGAAAATCTTACTTTTCACCTAAACTAGCTTAGATTGGATTTCTATATGGACAATGTAAAAGATATAAGTAACATACAACTTCACGGAACTGATATTAGAATTAAATGATAAAAATATGCAAAGTAAGTGCCTACTGCAGAATGAGACACAGAGGTAATGATAAGTGTTGGATATTATTAACTGATGCAGAATAGGATTTTTGAACTACTGTATTCAAATGTATTATGGAAATAACTTAAAGATCATGAATTTCTTGATAAAACTTGAGAATTTGAGATCACATGTTAAGAATATTTGTTATTGTAGCACTGGATTCAATGAGAAGTGAAAAGAGTTGCAGTTTGTAACCCAATCTTGCTGCCTGCTCAATAACTAAGCCATGTTTGTGTTAGATTTAGAGGCAAGAAAAGAGCAGCTTGATATTTGAAGTGCATAATTACCCACATTCTTCTTCCCTGAGGAAAGGGCCATCAGAGCTAAGTCTTTTAGTCAAGAAGCATCTTTGATTCACAAATACTATGAGCATCCTTAATGTCCCATGACTATTACCTAGAGCAGTTTTAGCCTTGAAGTGCAGGCAGGGGGTGGGGAATGAACATTTATACCTTTAGTGCATATCATTAGTTGATCTGTTATGACATTTATCTGTGGTCATGAAATGAAAGAATAATTTGGGCATTAATGTCTTTGAATTGCTCCCATTTAGTTCTCCCTTTTATACATTTTTTTTCCACAATGGGAAAATAACAGGTATCAAAAAGACAAGCTCTTAATAGCTCTTCAATGAAGCCATCATGATACTGCCTTTTCTCTTGAGGAACTCAATTATGAATAATTTCACATTCCTAATTTAGTCGTGATTTTCTAAAAGAAAATTTAGTATGAAGAGAGTGCAATGGAGAGGCAGTCTAGTGTTCAGGTGTCTAAAATAAACTGTCTGTATGTAATAGAAGCAGAATATGTTCAGTGGTCAGTGCCAGTATCGGGGAAAATTACAGGTGCTTGGCAGTGTGGCACAGATCACACTGAAGCATTCCAACTTCGAGAAGGCTGGTAAGAAAATGTCAGGGAGGGAAGAAAGGGCTATCCTGAGCTATCCTCAGACAAAATGGAGAGACAAGAAAAAAATCTACATGCCATGCCATCCTACCCCCAGCATCAGCCTTCTCCAGCCTTTCTCCAGTTAAGGAAACTGGGGACTTCAGGTTTAGACCCATTGTTTCAGATCTAAACATTCACCTTCCCTTTATAACCCACTAACGCTTCAGCAAACATCTGTCAAACACTGAAGAAGATAAAACACACACACATACATAAATTCGCTATAGTCCCAATCCTCTACAAACTTGTGTTTCAGTGGGAGAGGAAAAACAAGTATACAGATAACAAAAACAAATGGGACAGTGGTGTAAGAGAAGGACAAAGAACTAGGAAAATGAGAGAGGAATAATTAGAAGTGTGGATTAATAAGGTGTGGTGCAAGAGACACTGACTGAGGAGTTCTAAGAAGTCAATGAGAAAAAAAAGGAAGTCAATGAGGAAGATTAAGGAAAAGATCTGAATTTGATGATTTTAATATAATTATAAAATACAGTTTAAATGAAGTGACTCATAGATTGCATTTATTTATTTATAAACAAATATTTAAAAAGGGAACAAGTGAATTGCATGGATTTGGGGTAAGAGAAAGGGAATGATGATCACTTATTTCAATAATTCTAGCAGTGATCCATAAGAAAGACATAACATATTTACTATAGGAAGAGCAGCATTTCCCCATCAGGGTTGGAGGCAAAAGAGACATAGCCCAGTTTTTAATTTTCACATGGTTTACAGAATTATCAGGTATGTTAAATCAAAAAAAATAATAATGGGCTTTAAGAATGTGGAAAATGTCATTTTCTCATACAGACAGATTGTAGACTTAAGGGCTCAGCTGAATGAAGGCTCATTAAAAAGCTTTAATGAGTGGCACCACCTTGTAAGTATCTATGGTCCTGAAATATAGATGGAAAGGCAACAAAGAGGAACTAACTGCTACCCTTAGGCAGGCAAATCAAAGCATCTCTTCCTAAAAAGACAACAGACACTTGCAAGCATCATTATTCTTTTGCTCATTTCTGAATAACTCAAATCAACTGATATCCTGCCATGGGCTTGCTGTCCCTTTTGTTCTGTGGGGAAACATGCCTGTGGAGGATGCCTATTTCTATCTTTCAAGCATCCCTTATCCCTTCTTCTACCGACTGGATACTTTATCTCCTTTGGAGAGGTTTCTTCCCCTAGAGGATGCACAAGGACAGCTAACCAGACTCCTTTTACAAAGATTGATGTGCTCATCGGAGCAGAAGGTTTGCTTTCTTTGTAAGATTGCAAACTTTGTCATGTGCGTAAGGCTGGAGCTGCACTCTGGGCACAGTCTGCTGGAGAACGAAGCCCAAACAGAAAGCAGTGCTGAGAGCAAGTGAGAAAGAGAAACACATTCCAGCTGATGCTATTAAGCCTTGAATCAGCACAGCTGAGTTATCGATACACAGCCCAGTTCGTTTCCTTTGTTTGTTTGAGTAAGTTAGAGCTGAATTTCTGTCACTTGCTAATTAGAATCCTGAAGGCAGCAGGTTTTCCAACTACATGGATGGGTAGGAAATCATACAGGCTTCACTTTGACATCAAAATCTGCCTGTTTCATGATTAAGCTTAGTATGCATGCTGTAGCATAAAGATGTCCAGATAATCATACCCACTGTAGGATTAATTACTGAGAAAGGAAGAAGAAACACAACTGGGATGAAGATAAAGTATATTTTTCACCTTCTTTCAGCACCTGTGGAAAAGAATCGTGCTGATACTCTTAAGAGAAATTCCATTTTGATCTTCCTAGTGAATTGCTCATAGAAAATTAGGAAACTGGTGTCATTACCAAGTGGCTCTAGTTCTGGAGATGACATCTATGCGATGCACACACTAAAGGGAAGAAGGAATGGAGAAGCTGGAGACTAGCAAGTAAGAGGTCAAGCATTAAGCAACCATCTATTTGGGGCTAGACATGGCACTAAATTTTAAGAGGAAGGGGAGCTAAGAGCGAGGACAACTTAGTCCAGAGAGACACATGCCACTCAGTTCTGTGAAAATGTACACCTACATTACTTAGTAGGGTTTCGGGAACCTCACTAACTTGTAACAAGAGCAAAAGAAAGTAGGCGTAGCAAAGACTGAACAGTGGGATACAAAATACATTGCCAGTAGGTGCGTTGTTCTTAGAAGATTCGCAGTGCATCTTCTCTGAATGAATAAAAACGAAACGCGTCACTTTCAATAGAATACATACAATCTAAGCTGTGAATGTTGAGAAAGAAATTAGAGGGGAAACAATGAAAAGCAAAACTCATATTTGGCATTTTCTCATTCTGAGCACTCCACAGAGAAAAATCGATTTTTTTTTTTTTTTTTTTTTGGCCAGCCCTTATCAGGTAAAGCTATTGATTCAAAGAAATAGATTATACGGAAGCCATCAGAGTTTCTAGTCAGGTAGACTCTGGGTTCAACACTACTATTTCAGACAAGAGAGGAACGTCCCTGAGCTTCAACGTCCTCATCTTTCGAATAGGAATAATGCTAATTCTCTTATTGGATGGTTGTGAAGAGTGAATGCAGACGGGAATTTGACCCAGGAAACTTTTGTACCTCTCACTTCAAGGAAGAAAAATGTTCAAAAGTAGATTTCTAGGAATGAAGGTAGACTAGACTGAAAATGAAGAGCGGGGAAGGTGTATTTGCAGGTGCCGCGACTCTGCGACCTTGAGGTTTGAAAGACCTGGATGCTCAGGAGACCTCAGGATGCTTTCTGGCCGAAGTGGTCAACAGTACCGAGCCCTCCCTACGTAGGGTTACCAATCCGCCGGTTTCCAGTTCAGGTGTCAGAATCCACCCGTCTCCAGTGTGCGTCCTTTCCTTCTTTGCATGTAAAGTCGGCTTGGAGGAGGAAGGGTGGAGATAAAACGTGCGGGAAAGAAGTTACAGTTCAGATTACAAGAATAACAAAATCACTAAGGTTAGGGAGGGTGTCAGCGAACGATGCAAAATCCTGTGGAATGAGGAGTCAGAGACGGCCTGAAAAGAATTCTGTATTTTATTTGCTCTTTCCAGAGCCCCCTCTCCCGGCCGTGGATCATTACGCTCTTTTCTTCCTTTTTCCTTCCAGCAAAACTAAGCATTCCAAAAAACTTGCAGTTTTCTTTCAGAAGTCTTAATTTCGCTGTCACGGAGCTTCCCCACTGCTTTAACTCAACTTTCTTTCATTTCTTTGGCGAGAGCCTGAAATTTCGGCTGCCGGACAGGCTGGAGCCCGAAATCGGGGAAGCTTGGGGCTTAGTTCCGGCGAAGACTCGGGTGCTGGGGCGCAGAGCTCGGTTTTTCACCGAGGTGGGGTTCCTAGTGCGGGCAGGGACCTAGTAGGACGCGCGCGCTCAGATCCCCAGTGCCCGGTTGCGGGGACGCGCGAGCGCCAAGGCCGCCGTGGTGGTTGGGGCTGGGGGGGAGGGCGCTTTAAACCCCAGCAGCGGCTTCCGCGAGACCTATTTTTAGCGGCGCGGCGCCCCCGCTTCCCCTCGGCCTCCGGCGTGGTAGCCTCCGGCGGGCGGCCGCCTCCTTTCTGTCTCCCCCGCCGCCGCTCGCTCATGGTAGCGTCCACGCGGGCAGGTCTGGAAACTGAGCATGTCTGGAAGCGCTCGGCGGCCTCGGCGGCGGCGGGGGCAGAACCGGGCTGCGTCAGGCTGAGCCCGTCCACCGCGCGGCCGCACGAGTGCAACGCCGGCGCCGCGCAGCCCAGCCCCGCCGAGAGGGGCGCACTCGCCGCCGCCGCCGCCGCCGCCGGGCCCGCCGCCGCTCACCGCAGCCCCCTCCCGGCGACCCGCAAGTAAGTTTGTGAGGTGGCTGGGCGGTGGGGCGAGGGACCGGCGCCCCCGGGGAAGCCCTGGCGGGAGGTGCGGCTGGTGCTCCGGAGAACCGGCTGGTCCCACTGCCCCCGGTGCCCCGCGCCTCGGCCAGCCTTTCGGCCAGTTTGAAAGTGATAACCTCTGGGATGTTGGAGTCGGGGGACCGGCAAAGCGGGAGGGCCGGACTGACTCCTGTTGGAGGCTAAAGGGGACAACTTGGGGAGAGGGGAGAACCGCACTGCCAGGAAGCGGGCTGGTGCCGGCGGGGGAGGCTGGGTTTGGGATGCGGACTCCTGGCTGAGAACAGCCGCAGAAGGAAAGAGGGGTGTCCCCGGGGGATAAGGTGGGAGCGACGTGAGAACCCAGTGTGGAAGGCATAGGAGAGGGTGAGCGCGTCCTGGCTGGGGCGGCGGGAGGGACGATGGATGGAAAGTGGGGCGCGTGGAAAGCGGATTTGAACCAGAGCAAAGGACGCCGGTGGAAGAGGCCGTCTGCTTCGGGAAGCGAGTGGACTCTAATAATTTGGGGAATCTGTACCAGATCAGGGCGATATAATGATGGAAAGAGGTAGCCTTGGATCAAGGTCTTTGAAGCGAATATGCGTGGCCAAATGTTGGGAACTGGCTGGGCAGAGAGGATGGATGCAGAAAGTGGCCCGGAAGGGCCAGCTGGAAAATCGCTGGGGGATTTGAGTGAAGAGGAGGAGGGGAACAGTGCAGCGATCGAGCTGAGGAATGGAGCCAGGGTTAGGACCAAAAGGCTCAGGAGAGGCTTGGAGGCTGCTACGTGTGGTCCTCTGAATAGTGACTTGGTAGTGGTTCTCTGAGGTTCACTTGCAAGCCAGCTCCTCCTTAATCTCCTACCTGGCTTGGTTACCGAGCGGCTTGCTTAAAGGCGAGTTTGTAGATTTGCAGGCAACCGGGAAGGTAGTCGTTTGCAGGGGAGCTGTCCGTGCTTTCCTTAAGTGGTTCCCAGCACCCATGGGGGTACAAAGCAGGATCTGAATGTGTATGTTTCGGGGGATGTGTGTGTGTGGAAGTGGGAGGTTCTCCTCTAGGCCACAGGAGCCCGCGGTCTCGCCCCGAAGGTGCGGTGTTCGGGGCCGGGAAGTCAGGCAGAAGTCTGCAGTGTGCAAGTCGCGGCGGGGCGTGTGAGTATTCGTGTGCGCGCGCGCCAGTGTGCGTGTTGCCCGCCCGGGGTCGCCTGTGTTACTGCAGTCTGTCTCCATGACGAGGAGATCCAGGGCTCCACAGGCGGCACGGGGAGGGGATTAAAGGAAACGTGCTCTCCTGCGTCCCTTCTGCCTCCTTTCCCTAGGGTCACATTCTTTGCTCATCCAGTGATGCTCTTCTCTAACCTCTTCCTGGCTTCTGCACACCCCCACACCTGATGCAGGTCTTGTCTTCCGATTCGGTACCCGGAGGACGCGGCTGTCCCTCTTCTGCCAGAGGGAATCCCAGGAATCCCGGTGGTTAGAGGGGCTCCCGAATCCCCCTCCGCCCCCCGGCTCTTTCCCTGGGGCGTCACTCACGGGGGACGGGCGCGGGGGGTTCCGCAGCTCGCTCTGCTGCCCCTGCAGGTGACTCTGTGATGTTGCCCCGCGGACCCCAAATGATGGCTCCAAATAGCTAGAGTCCAGAAAACTGGACCGAGTGAGTGGCACTTACTGGTTCTCCGGAGGTGGGTCTCCCCTGAGTTCCCCACAGGTAATTAAATTGTAACTTAAAAGGGAAAAATGACAAGATTAGTAGACTAAACCCACTCTGAGGGCAAAAAAGCTGTATGTAAAAGCGCCTCTTTGACGAGTAGATATTTTACCCACCAACCTCAAGAAAGGAAGAAGCTTCTGCAGTGTACAGATCTGAAATTAGAGGGGAAGGGGGCGGCAGAGCGGGAGTGGGCACCGTGTCCACTGCTTTTCAGACTCCATCCTACTTGCTGTATTCTGTCATCGGGGCCATATTTTAAGCGAGGCTTCACCAAATATGAAAAATGAGGATGAAGTCAACTCTGGAAACTGGTGCCATCTGTGGAGGGACTCAAAGAAAGGGGAGCGAGAGCTGTAGCTACTGTCTGCCGATGTCTCTGGGGACTGGGCTCTAAGATGGTGTGTGCAGTCATCAGAAATAATTCTGAACATCCAGATTGCAGGGGGGAAACTCAGAGGAAGGGAAGTGAGGAACTCTAAAAAAGTGATGAGGACCATAGGATGGGTGGTCTTGTAGGGTGATCACTGACCCTTGGAGGGACACAGCAGAAAGAGCAACAAGCTTCTAATGGCAGGGATGTATCATCTTATTCCATGTGACAGTTTCTTGTAACTACTGGAATATACCTTTTGAAATATGACCATGATTCTGGATATCCATAAGGTGAAAAGTTTGAATAAAAAGACATATACTGTCATTTTCTGCTTCTACCACTGTTTTTTCTTCAT
Organism: Ovis aries; assembly: GCF_016772045.2. NCBI lineage: Eukaryota > Metazoa > Chordata > Mammalia > Artiodactyla > Bovidae > Ovis > Ovis aries. The sequence continues at coordinate 71,322,668 of NC_056062.1, read as the reverse complement.
TGATTATTGTTGATACATGTGGTAAAGGTAAAATAAACTATTATTTTGCCTGTTAATTCTCCCCAGAGTGCTGTTCAAATAGATGTAAGGAAATATGTTTGTCTGTTTTTTGCTGGAGAGTCATGGAGGAAGGAGAATTAGGCAAATTGATTAGGATATCAAGTAAAGTTAGAGTTTAGGCATCCGAAGATATTGCCTGAGTGTGGAGGTAAAACTTCGTTTATATAATGCTAAATTCAGTATGAAATGAGAAAACCCTTGTCTCCTTAACTCCAAACTTCCTGCATTTGAAATACAAAGGGTTGTACCCTTGAACTGATTCCTAGTCTTCAGAAGTCTAGGTTGACAATAATTTTCCTGGAGAACTGTTACCTAAATTCAGGTTTGCTTTAGGAAATAATCAACAGATTCTTTACAGCCCTAAGGTAAAGACATTACCAAAAAAAAAAAAAAAAAAAAGTAGTGAAATGGCTTGATGAAGCAGAATAATGAGTGAGACAAATATTATCCAGACTGGGAAAAGAGAAATCACTTTCTCTTACTCCAGGGAATAGATATTATTGATAGGTTTAGAACTTTGGTTCTCAACAGGGGCAGTTATGCCCCCCAAAGAATACTGGTGGTACCTGGAGATGTTTTGATTGTCACACTTTGGTGGGGAGGGGTCCTACGGGCATCGTTTGTGCAGAGGCCTGGGAAGTTGCTAATACTCTACAATATACTGAGTTGTCCCCGCAACAAAGAATTATCCAACTGGGGCTTCCCAGGTGGTATGGTGGTAAAGAATTTGCCTGCCAATGCAGGAGATGCTGGTTCAATCCCTGGGTCAGGAAAATCCGCTGGAGAAGGAGATGACAACCCACCGCAGTATTCTTGCCTGGGAAATTCCATAGACAGAGGAGCCTGGTGGGCAACCCACTCCAGTATTCTGCTTGGGAAATTCCATGGACATAGGACCCTGGTGGGCTACAGCCTATGTGGTCACAAAAGTCATACTGAGCGCACACACACACACAAATGTCAGTAGTACTGAAGATGAGGAACACTAGCTTAGAACAGGTGTGATTAGAGTGAAAAACTACTTGGGTCAGGATGCTTCACATATTTTCATTGGCAGTCTACCTTGAAAAATCAAGAGTAGTTAATATTAAGAGACTGTCTTTGCAAACTTCCCCATTTACAAAAACACTTGCTAAAGTAAATTAAAGAGGTTTCCTTTTAGTAGAACTTCTTTTCAGCCTTCAAAAAAGAGGTCCTAAAATAGGTTGGGAATGTCTGAAAAGACACATATAGTATGCATAGGAAGCTTTTTTTTTTTTTTGATGATAAGTTAAAACTGTTCTACTGCAGTATTTTTCACTGAACTTGTTAATTGCTTTTAAAAATACCTAGCTTTTCTTTTTAATTAATATTAATTTATTTTAAATTTAATAAATTCTTCATGTAGTGAGGAATTGAACTGAATCAGAGGAAAATGTTAGCTGAACATTTATTAGAAGCCTCATGAAATGTTCCCCGATGAAACCTTAGAGTTTGTAGGTGTCCACACAGAAAGGTAAGAATCCCATATAATTTTCACGGATTTAGTTTCAGTTTTAAATCGACAGCAAGGCATGTATTGAGAAGCAAACCTTTCTGGCCTGTAGTACAATACGCTGCCTGGAAGGAGGAACAATAGCTTACACTCATAGATGTAATAAGATCAGGGCGCTGTTCAAAGATGGCCCACGTGCAGGAACTCAGAACACCTGTTAGAGAAAACCTTGGTCATAATGACACTGAAGAGATTTGATCAGCATTTCCACCCTCTCCCCTCTGTCTACTTCCACCTGCACAGTGCTTCTGTTGGTTGGCTGATTGGTCTCAGAATTCATTCTAAAGGGATTCTCATTAGGGCTGCTTACTTCCTTTCTTGTTATAATAACCATTCCCTCCATTGTTGGCCGTCACCAGCCCTCAGTCCCTCAGGAATTCACACAGCAGAAGAGCCTCCTGCTTAGTCTCTGGGGCGGTCAGTATCCCCTCCTTCACTCCTGTGTGTACAAACACAAACAACTGTTTCCTGCTTCTAAGAGGAACAGAGCTTTGTCTTTTGGAAAAATATTGGGTCAGGAGAGCCCTTGTTTTCCACAAAGGCAATCTCAGTTTCCCTGCTTGCAGCGCTGAATTGCCTTATTCAATTGTTTGTTCAGTTGCATATTCTTGATCTTAGGAAGGCTTCCTCTTCCTGAAGACAAGACGGAAAGAACTGAGGAAAACAGAACTTCTCTGTGAGCCCCACTGGTGTTGATCGAGGGCTCTTCTTATGGGCTCTGTGAAGCCTCAAGAAGATAATCTGAACCAATGATAATACTCTTTGTAAATTCAGCAAGCCTGTGTAATTTCAGCACTAGCAGGCTCTCTTCTGGCCACTTGAACTCAATACTGAGCTGCATTGTGCATTGCAACTGGTTTGCAAAACTACGTTTATTTAGCATACCGTGTATTTCATGTATGTCTCTAAAAGTCTGTCTCTACAAAGAAACACAAGATGGGTATTCATTTTCATTAAATTTGAAGAGGCTATAGAGATATGTATAGCCTCTTCTTGAAAATATTGATACTTCCGATCCCCTTGGTGAAATGCAGAAGGAGAAAAAAAAATTAGGAGAGAAACAGTTACATGGGTTTCTCTATAGATCAGATAAGGAGGGAGCAAGCAATTTGAGGTGAAAGGGGTCAGTTCTTGTCTACCTCTTCCTTTCTTTTGGAAATAGTTATTGATTTTGTTTGACATCTGAGCAAGGAGAGATGGTTTCTTTTCCCGCAGACACTTGTTGAGCTGATGTGTGCCCTTTTATACATTTAATAGCCATAGTAGGAGGCAGTGGGCTGGCTGGTACAGATGGTTAGAGTGAAGCAGAATTTCAAATCATTTTCATCAATAAAACTGCAACAAACGCTCACTCTCAAAAACTGAGTGTATCCTGTCACTATTTTGATGAAACTAATAGCAGAGATTACAGAGCTGAGCATCTCTGCTGCGCTAGGTACCACCTATGCTTTAAACTCTCAGAGGATACGTATTGGGAATGGGGAATGAACTAATATGGCAGTTTCTCTTACCTGTAAACAAATTTGGTGGTCACTGCCGCAGGTCAGTTACTGTCCGGTTCGAAGAAGGGCAGTGTAATGACTGGAAGTTTTATTGAACAGTGTATGTTGCCCTTGCTGAATTCAAGAGTGAGAACAACAAAAGCAAGAATTTGAAATTTATGCTATAGCAAAGGCAAAGAGAGTTTCTGTTTTTAATTTCATTTTACCTTATTAGCAAGGTAACCCTACCTGTGGAAGGTTTTACCTTCGTTCATAAATGCTTATTCATCTGAAGAAGCAAATAGCCTAGAAGATTTCCCGAGGCTTTCAGCCTTATAATAAAGAGTGTGTCTCTTCTATCTCTGGAATATTCATTATGTGGTATCATTTGGAATCTGAATACTGGGCTAAATTGGTTGACACAATCCCTTCTAATTTTGTGGTTTAGAGCTGTCTCTGTCCTTTTAAAGAGGTGAAAGAGATATATTGTTTGTCACTGGGAGCGCAGTTACAGGTGCTGGAAGCAGCTTTTACACGCAAACATGCCTGGTACTTGACATTGGTCTGGGACTCCAGTGAGCAAACATAGATCTTAGTCTTCTGGATTATGAAACGTGATTTCAGCAGTTTTGATTTGAACCAGCATTGCAACCTGGCTTGTGAATCAATTTGATGTATTTAGAAAAGACCAATGGATGAGCCAGAGCACTCACTACCCATTAGCAGAAAACAGGGATAGCAGTCCAGGGAGTTGATCTGGCCCTCTTCCTTAGTAGTTTTGTGACTTTAGATGAAGGGTGTTTTTTTTGTTTTTGTTTTTGTTTTTTTTTTTTTTTTAAATTACCTCGTGGTGCTCCAATTTCCTCATCCCTGAAACAGAATTTTTTTCTCCTATAGATTTCACTGTAGGGTTAGAGGAAATATTTTGAAAGCAAAGTGCCTGTCAATAGTGATGGTGATGGGCTTATATGTCCTTCTAGTGCTGAAATTTAAATGGTTACTGTCCAGGATGGGGCAGCAGTGGGGCCATTGGTGAGCAAACTGAGGTGGAAAAGGACATGGGAGTGGATCATAGTTAGGATGGGGTTTTGAAGGTGAAGTGGTCTTGTCCTCTTTTGACTGATGGGGCCTTGGGGACTCAGGATTATGGTGTGATTTGCCGAAGGTTATGCTACATCATTTCAGCTGAGTCTATTTTCAGAGTCTCCATCCCAACATTCTCCACTTAAGAGCACACTTATTTTCTTGGGTAAAGCCATGTTTATTCTGCTTATTTAAAAATGGTTATTCAACTCAATCTCTCATTTCAGTTGTTATAAAGGTCTTTTATAGGCAGATTAAAAAGGGCATCAGTGGATCTCTAATTGAATTTGTACACGAGCTCAACTCAACTTTTCACTTAAATGATCAAAATGATATCTTTATTTTTTTCCTAATTGGAGTGAACAAAATTAAAAGTTAATAGTTTTGTTTTTGTTTTAAATCAGTGCTGTTGCCGTTGTGGTTCCTTGAAGAGTTTCAGATTCAGTGAAAATGTAAAAATCTGCATGTGTTGGAAATACTTTGTGAGTTGTATTTTATGTATGTTGTCTTATTTGTAACTTATGGTAAAGATATATTGTCAGTTGTGATAATGAAAGACAAAATTGAAAGCCAGGACAGATGGCAACTTTGAACAAACATTCCCTTTTGAATCATTCAAACTTGAATTCAGATCTCCATGTTTTAGTCACTAGCTGTGAAAACTTGGACAAATAACTTGACTTTCCAGCTTCTCCTATCTTTTGCAAATCACATTGACCAGATTATGGGTATGATTCTTGTGATGATTCAGTAAGATAAGCAAGTAAAGATCTTAGCATGATGCCTGCACCCTTCTTTGTCCTTGTACGCTGCTAATTCACCATATTTCAGCTATGCCCTTGAAGGTAACTATTTAAACTTGAATTTGTTCATATATTTTCACCGTAAAGAATCAGAAAACTTGATTTTAAGTGACTTGAGAGGGGAATAAAAAAAGAGGCTTCATGAATGTGTAACTGAGTAAAACATGGGAGTATATGTATCTGGCTTCTGGTTGGACCTGATTTAGGGCTCAAACCATGTGACTAGTTCACTGTTAATGGGAGTGAGAGTGAAAATGTTGTTAGTAGTCCAGGTGGAAACTGTCCATTCATTTCTTGTAAGTTTTCCATCAGGTTCCTTTTCTTGGGCAGAGGCGTAGAGGCTTACAAAACACAGTAATAAATCCATTACAGACCGTTATACATGGGAAAGTATTGAGCAAATTAGATTATTTTGTGGAAGGGAATGAAATGAAGCTGAAATTTCAATGGAACCTGCTAGTAGTGGTAAGTCAAAATCAGATAAGCAATAAAATACAACAGAAAAAAATTCAAAGCTTCAGTCTTTGAATTTAAATTTTCAGTCTTGTAATTTATCAGCATGCCTTAACTGAATTAAATAGAAACTGATTCTGGATTATGTAAACAGAAAGGGATTCAGTGTATGGTCCTGGAGGAGTTTATGGAAGCAAGGACATGATGAAGGAGACCTTGGAAATGATAACCTGGTGCTGGAATAAGTCAACTCTAGCTATTTTCCATGAGTGGGGCTCTGTGCTCAAGACTTAGAATTCTGAGAGAGCCAGAAAGAAAGAGAGCCAGTTTGTAGCAGAGCACTGCCTTCCCTGTGCGCCATTACTCCTCTCCCTGTTACCTGGCAATGAGTCTTGCTCAGCCATTGGTCAGCACCGAAGCGGGCCCCGCCCACAAGCAGCCAGCTGTCAAGGAGCAACCTTTGGTGGGGGGATTTGTTCATCTGTTGGTGGAGTGTCGATCCTGACATAGAGAGTGAGATAAGAGGCGGATCCCAGACTCTCCCCAAGACCCTCTAGCTCACCAGGCCTTGGGCCAGTGGGTGAGCTGGAGGGCCCAGGGAATAGGCTGAAGGCTGTGTTCTGTAGGGCTCCAGAGTGTCCTCACCAAGGCCGCCCACTGGCCTTGGCTCAGGCCGTGATGGCAGCCGTGAATGTCTCCCCCATCCTCTCCTCTGTGACCTAATAGCAGCGAGGCTGCAGGTCACAACCTGTGGGACCTGCCCCCGCCCAGTTTGTGCGGCCTGAGGAGCCTGAGAGCCAGCTGGGTTGGGCACCTGGCTCCCTCAGTGATGACCGCTGAGTAGGGTCTGGGAACTTGGCCCTGAGGGACCTGCTGCCAACTGAGCTGTATCTCCTCTTAGCCAGGACCCAAACCTTGGAGGGTGAAAGTCATACCTTGGGACCCGGACCCTTCCTAATCAGAACAGAGAATAACATTCACTCAGTAGAGGTTTACAGGAGCATCATTACCTGACCTCAAGAACAAAGGAATCTGACAAAAGATGTCTGCAGCAACTAACCACACCCCTCCCTCCTTTCCTAGAAAAGGGCTTTGCTGAAAACTTATGGGGAGTTTGGGGTTGTTAAAGCATGAGCCTCCCATCTCCTTACAGGGCCCTGTAATAAATCTTTGTCTACTCTGAACTCTGATGTTTTGCATTGTTTGGCCTCGCTGTGCATCAGGCACATGGACTTGCATTTTGGGAACAAGTTCAGAGGAAGAACAGGGCATCATGACTGGCAGTCCACCACCCCTGTGCTTATGGACCCAAGGGGCTACCAAGGCATAATCTGTAATCCATCCCTAGTAGAAAGAGGGGACTAGATAATACTGGACAGACATACTCATACTCACTACATGGATTCCTGATGGAAAAGCTTGCTTCAGTGATGATCAATTACTGGAAGGAAAACAAAACAAAAACAAAAAAGAAGTATTTTATGTGCGAGACAGAACTACTGTGTCAGTTTTCCAAGGCTGTTCTAACAAATTACCACCCACTGGGTGACTTAAAACAACAGAAGTTTATTTTCTCACCATTCAAGAAGATAGAAGCCTGTATTCAAGGTGTTGGCAGGGACATTCTCTCTTTAAAGCCTGTTGGGGAGAATCTGTTCCATGTTTTCCCCTTAGCTCCTGGTGCTGCCTGTAATCGTTGGTGTTCCTCCGTTTACAGAGGCATCACCTTAATCTCTGCCCCCACTGTCACGTGGCGTTCTTTCCCACCCACTCTGGCATGGTGAATCTGTGTCTCTTCTCTTCTCTTAAGGCTACTAGTGGTATCAGATTAAGGACCTACACTGTTCCCCTATGACCTCATCTTAATGTAAACAGTTACATCTGTAATGACCCATTTTCAAATGAGGTCACATTCTGAGATTCCAGGAAGAACATGAGATTTGAGGGAATGCTGTCCAACTTAATGCCAATGTAATGTGGATAGGATAAACAGCCATGCACACAGTGATGTCTAAATAGTGGGAAGGGGAACTATCCTATTATTCTCTGTTATAAACTCTGAAGTATCATGCCTGGTTTCAGGCACCCATTTTCAGATGATCATGTGTCTGCTGGAGAACTAATGGAAAAACCGTTTGCTTTGTAAGAGCAGTTTTTTGAACTACGGACCATAAACTTGGCAAAGAAGAGTCCAAGATAAATATAAAATGAGCTTCCAAATGTCAAAAGGAAGAAAGATTTCATCTTTATTGCTTGCTTGAGAACTAGGACCTATGGTTGGGAATTTCAGAGAAGTCGATTTTCTCTACGAGAGAACAGTCTTGTGTGAGTGTGGTTCAGGAGTCCCTATCTCTGAAAACATTCAGCAGAAGCTCCTCATATTTGTTACAGATGAGATAGAAGAGATTTCTGAGTATGCAGGGAGCTTAGATTAATAACTGCCCCGACATTTCATGTTTAAGATTGTCTTCTTCTAGGAGTATATAGGACATTCGTGATCCCCAAAGCATTATTATATGTTATGGAAATAGAAGGGAACATGGCACACACAGATGCTTGTTATTACATAGGTAAATATTTCATTAATCCACTACAGTGGTGATAAAGAACAAACCAGGAACCTGTGCAGTATCTGGCACAGCACAAGGTCAATAATTACTTGTTGAGTGAATTTGTTGTTTCATCAGCATCTGCTTTACAAATATATGTTCCAGTTGTTTACCGGGAGTACTTCCCTCATCATTATCAGCCCTGTCATATTCTGTGACCCACTCCAGTGTTCTTGCCTGAAGAATGCAGGGATAGGGGAGCCTGGTGGGCTGCCGTCTACGGGGTCGCACAGGGTTGGACATGACTGAAGCGACTTAGCAGCAGCAGCAGCAGCATATTCTGTTGTACGGTTTCTCTGTAGCCTTCTGACATCCAGGATTAGCTACCTTGTTCATATGTGATTCCCCTCTTTGTTTCATTGTTACCATCTTAAAAATAGGATTGGAGGTGGGGAATGATTTTTCTCCTTAATCTCTGTCCTCCTCTGGGCTGTCTTTGCCAAGAGAGGTAGCCCTGATCCTCTGAAATTCATCTGTTAATGTGAAGCCTGGAGGGGTCTTTGGCTAAAGTGTTTCTCAGAGTGTGGAACAGTGTGACTGATTCTATACGAGATGACTTTGGGAGGTGTATGGATATGCATTGAACTGAGTGAATTGAAAAGATTCTGAGTTTGTTGTCTTTCAGTATTCCTTATTAAGGCAAGGAGGAAGTTTCAATTCGGTGCCAGTGTTAAAACTAGTATCTCAAATACATGTTTATCTCCCTTTTGCAAATAAAGTAGGCTTCAGTTGCCAAGCTTTCAAAAGTTTAATAAAAGTATCTTGTTTTCAATTTTGTTATATCTTCTTTCATGCTAGTTTCCAAATAAAATAATGACACAAAGCTTCCTTTAAAAATTCATACTGTGAAATTTCTAATGGTTTGATATTTTAAAAAGCAAGAAGGTAATATAGATGGATGATTGAGACTTGGAGATTTCTGTGTCAGAGTTCTCCTATGATTCAACTGTCTGGATTTTCTTCCTTGCTTCTCTGGCACATTTTTGCACTCTGGACATCTGGGATGAACTGTTCTGTGCAAGAGTCCTCCCTTCCTGAATTGTTTCACAAGATACCTGTTGGCTCAAAGAAAGAGAAAATTGTGCGTATAAATGTGGCTTTGCATTGCTTATGGTGCCTAGATACTGTGTATTCCTAAACTGTTTTTATAAAAGCAATTCAGGATGGGGGATACATGTATACCCATGGCTGATTCATGTCAATGTATGGCAAAACCCACTACAATATTGTAAAGTAATAAATGAATGTGATATAATTTATATAATTATTTTTCCATTGTTTTCTCCATGTCATGGGGCCTAGACTTCAAAAAGAAAAAGGAAATTTTTATTTTTTTATTTTTTTTCATTTTGCCACTTCGGGGAATCTGAAGACAATTGTAAGCTTTTCAGCAAATTTTATACATGTGCATGTTTAGAAAGTCAAAATTTTCTACAAGGCATATGATATAACTAACAGTTTCCTCCTCCAGTGCTTACCATCTTCAGTTCCTTTTCATAGGAAACAACCAGTTTTTCCCCCCAGTGTTTACTTCCATATTCCTAAATACATACTTTAGAGTTCTAGGTCTTGATATTTGCTTTTGTCTGATGACTTCCTAAATTAGAAAATATAGAAGATGTGCATTAATATCTCTTTTAGTAACATCCCTCCATCTTATTCCTCTATCTTCCCACTGCTCCCAACACTGTTTCATTAGTTTTTAAAATGAAATAAAGTTCAGAAGTTTGGTTTCCACTTAAGATGGAGAGAGCCCCAAGAAATCACTCCCACCATCACAATGAGAAAAAGCTGAATAATATACGAAATCTTAACTTGTCTGGGACCCATCAAGAACTGAACTCACAAGATAAGCAAGTAAACTGAAATCAGAGAAGGAGAAGTCCCTCTAAGGAGATATGGGACATGAACCCTTTCACCTGTGCCAGAACACGGGAAGAATAAATACATAAAAGTAGATAAAAGTATGCCTGTGTTCATGGCATTAGTCCCAGTAGACATGGGGTAAAAGCAACTCAAGTGTCTGCTGATAGATGAATGAATAAACAAAATGTGGCACATATATATATAATATATTATATATATGTTATATATTATATATATAATATTAGAATATTATATAGAATATATAGAATATTATTCAGCCTTAAAAAGGAAGGGAAATCTGATACATGCTGTAACATGGATGAACCTTGAAGACATTATGTAAGTGAAAGAAAGCAGTCACAAAAAGACAAATTCTTATATGATTCCACTTTTCTTCCTTGACTGTTTAAGGTACCTCAAATAGTTTTCTTCCTTGACTGTTGAAAGTACTTCAGACAGTCATGAAGATAAAAGGTAGAATGGTAGTTGTCAGGGACTTGGAGGGAGGAGGAAATGGGAAGCTCTTGGTTAATGGATACAGAGTTTCAGCTTTGCAAGATGATGAAAAGCCTTCTGGAGATGGACAGCCGTGATGGTTGTTCAACATGGTGAGTGGATTTAATGCCACTCACCTGTGCACTTGAAGTGGTGAAGATCATAAATTTTATGTTATGTGTGTTTTACTGCAACTAAAGATAATAATAAAAAATGATTTTAGAAAGCAAATAAGAACGATGTAAAATATTTTGAAAAGTTTTTGAAAGTTAAGTGAGGGCTGACAAGATAGCTGAGGATACATGAGAGCATAGATACAAGGCGAGTTTGTGCTTTCTCACAAGTTCTTTTTTTTTTTTTTTGCTGAAGTATCACTGATTTACCATGTGTGTTAGTTTCTGGTGTACAGCAAAGTGATCCAGTTATATATACATATTTTCTTTTTCATTATACATGCATATGTTTCTTCTTTTATGCATATACATATATTTCTTTCCATTATGATTTTTTTACAGGAAGATTGAATATAGTTCTGTATGCTATATAGTAGGACCTTGTTTGTCTATTTTATTCAGAGTAGTTTGTATCTGCTAATCCCAAACTCCTAATTTATCTTTCATCTGCTTTCCCCTGTGGTGATCATACATTTGTTTTCCATGTCTGTGAGTCTATTTTGTTTTGTAAATAAGTTCACTTGTATCATATATTTTTTTAAATTAAAATTTAAAAAAAGCCTTTTGGGGGGCTCTCCTGCATGGCATGTATGATCTTAGTTCCCCAACCGGGAGTTGAACCCTGCTTTGGAAGTGTGCAGTCTTAACCACTGGACCCAAGGAAGTCTCATTTGTATCACGTTTTAGATTCCACCTGTACGTACACAAGTTCTTTCCCATGGGCTTCTGCTCAGTGCATTCCAAAGAGTTTGAGGGCAAGGAAGTTAATCAGAGGAGACTGTGTTGGTTTCACAGGTGTGTGCATAGTGCGAGGCTGCCCCTGGAAACATGTAGAATCCCACCTGCACCTCCACATTCTTCTCTTACCAACAAAAACTTTACACTGCTGGGGAAGGGGCAGAAATCCCACTGAGCTCAGGATGGTGCTCTGGTACAAAGCTGAGATCTGCCCCAGATCCAGAGCGTAGTCTGGCTGCCATGGGAGGAGAGTGGGGCAGAAAGGGTGAGGAAAAGCCAGCCCGAGGCCCAGGTTTATAAGGTGAAAGAGTGAGGGTAGACCCAGAGAACTCAAATATAGCAACCACATTCATAATTGCTAAATATTGGTAGCTGTGCAGAGGTCCATCATTTGGGGAATGGATAAACCAACTGTGGTGGTATTCCACAGACTAGGATTCCACAATGAAAAGGAACAGAAGGGATATGCTGACCTCATTGCTGTGCCAGTGATCAGGGAGAGGAACCATCAGGGAGGGGGCCATGAATATTTCATGGAAAACACGGCACTTTAGAAAATGCAGAGGCTGTAAAGTATATCAAGACAGTTATGTAGAAAGCAGGATAACTAGAGGGGGTGATTGTGAGGCTAGGAGAGACATAGAGGTCGTAATTTGCTCAGCAAGAAGACAGTCCTGTATATGATCTAAGGTTTTTTCATTTTGCCACATAAAATACTATTGATGTATAAACTACTCTATTTTTGAAACTCAAAGCCCTCTATAAATGTATCTAGGTTTTTTTCCCTACCCTAAACTTGAATCAGGTTGGTCATAGACTCATCAATGTTAAAGGATCTTTAGAATTCATCTAATAATCTGAACTGGCGGCTCCTAAGCTGGAGTTCATCGGCATGAATAGAATTCAGTTAGCACACAAACTTGGGTGCAGAAAATGACATCTTTATTGTTGTTAACCTCTAACTGGAATTTAGCATTGTCCTTCGTTATGGGTGTAGGTCACAAACCACAGTAGCATGGCAGTACCTGTGGCCTTGTCAGCAAATAATCACAGATAATATCGTATTTCATTACAGTTGTTGGTAAAGATACTTTAAAGAATCATCTGTGCTCATTCCTGCTTTGAAAGCATGTTTATTATTAGATCTGCTGTTAGATCTTTTTATTTAGAGTATTAGAAAAAGAAACATATCACAAATTCATTCTTTTATAATTTGATAACTGTTTCATTGTGTTTCATTTCCTGTGTAATAATCCTATGTATCTCATTCTTTGAAGAGGTCATAGGCTCAGACAGAATCCTAAAGGGATTTGTAATATCACAGGAGAACCTGGAACCTTTCTCGGACTCACGGCAGATAGCTGGGACTGGGAAGCTGGAGCTGTTGGGTGTGTTTTTGCACTCTGCACATGGGCTTGAACTGCCAGATGCCGGCTGTGCCATTCCACAGGAAGCACTGGTTCTAGCAGGTTTCATGTTTGTTGGGGAGGGCAGTGGACATGTTTTTCAGGATCTGTAAATCCTCTGTGGCCTCTTTGAGAGGCCTCTCCTAGAGTGGGGGCCAGTGCAGCCTTAGAATAAGGAGATGCTGTGATGCCTTTTGATCTGGCCTGTTAGAGGGCCTTGGTCTTAGAACTCCACCCCATGTCTGTGACTCTGGGCTTCTGGGACCCTTGCTGGGGAGACCGGCAGCTGTAACAGGGGTCAGCCTGGTGACTTCCACTCTCGTGTTTGTGAATTCTAGGAGGACTGGTATCTAACTTCAGAGCTGCAGGTCAGAGCTCTTTTTCTATTTGGGATTCAGTTCCCTGGCAGGTCAGGTAAGATTTTAGTGAACATGTCTCCCTTGCCAAGATTTTTATTATCTTTCAAACTTTCTTATAAATACTGTCACTCCAGAGTGAACCACTTGGGTGACTTAAATGTCAACAGTGTTAGCGGACAAGTGGGGATTCCCTTAGACCCCTGAGGGATGGGAGGATTGCTTCCCTGTGGGTTATAGTTTACATAAATATTTATATACCCATTATGAAAGTAGATTGTCTAAATTATCTCAGCATAGCTTATTTCATTTTTGACAACCCTGACAGGAGGTTTTGCCTCTTTTGGAATAAAATCTGCCTTCGTTTAACTTCTTTCACTGATCTAGGTCTGGTCTACAAAACCTCACAGTTATCTGGGAATTTTTCCTGAAGTTTCTATAGGGTTCTTATTATGACCTTCCTGACGTGTGGAAAGACTGAAGATCACTGTGAAATCTGCCCAAAGTATATTTTGACTGAAATATAAGTATATTTATATACTGGGAGACATTATCGTAAGCTGCGATGGAACATTTTTCTAACAAATGTTTGGGATCTGAATATATGCTAGGCACTCCGCTGAACACTGACCATATACATAAAATGAGGGGCAGAACTGACTTGCCCCTGCCCCTGTGGGTGCTGTGGGGAGGTTGCCAGCTGTGGTGTAGGAAGGAGCTTAAAACCACAACTAGGTGGGGTGGGAGGCTGTACAGAAGTGGGGTCTGACCTGGAGAAGAGAGGAGCACTCTAACTGAAGGCTGGAGGGTGGAGGTGGGGTCAGGAATAGAGCGGTGTCCCAAGCGGAAGGAACAGCTTGGCACTTACGAGGAAGTGAAAGATGATCAGCGTGGCTGGGTCAGGGGTCAGGGTGGTACCAAATGGAGGTGGAAACAGAAGCCAGCATCAGACAGTACTGGATTTTCTTGGCCAGGCTGAGGATTTTGATCTTTGAAACAGAGACTGATATAATCAACTATTCCTTATTGACACAGAAGTAACACTATTTCTTTTCCAAGAGAACAGATGACATTAAGCAAAAGTAGAATGCCTTTCACCTTGAAAAGTTTGCTGTTTAAATACAGGGAACATGACACGTATACCATAATACATATACATTATTACAAGTATTCCTTCACGTCTGGGTAGCAGGCTTTTGGTCTCAGTGCCAAGATTAAATTACTTGTTTCTTTGAGGTTCTGAACTGAGGGAATTCTAAACCACTTGCCTTTGTCATTTGCCTTTGAAGACTTCTTCATAAAGTTTCCATTATAAAAGCTCTTATAACATCTTCAGTCTTTGAAAGAAAGGGTTATTAAAATCACACAAGTATCTGCCTGTTATTTTATCTGCCATTGTTTACCTGTTTGTTCGAACCTCATTATGAAAGACTGGAGGTATCAATGCCATAATTGAATGGAACTGACTTGTAATTTTGAACACTGTTGTCTATGTGGCCTTCTTAACCACTACTCTGAATTAAAAATTCTTGCAATATTTTGATCATGTGAGTAAGAATGTAAAATACAGTTTTTATTGCATGTAAACACTTTTGAAATGGCAACATTTTGTCCAGAGGTTAACTGGAGCAGTTCTTGCCTCATTTTAATATTAGTTACCCGTGGGGATGAGTCAATTACCACATGATTGTATTATTCTCATGGAGGAATTGGACGTGAACAGCAAGAACATTCTTCCCTCTCAAGCTGCCAAACCAGGATCTGTGTGTCCCCTTCTGTGCAATTTCTGCAAGGTTTCCCATGAAGCTGAGGCAGCCTGTGCTGAAATGGCCAGCATCCACCTGTACTTAAGTGGCTCATTATTAATGCCCCAGTTCTTTTTACTTAGTACACAGAAGATCTAGAAGGATTCTTAAGGATTCTACATTGTCAAGGAGGACTTTGAAAGGACAAGGAGACAAGGACATTCAGAGGAGATGACTAAAGCAGTTATTTTTCTGTGTATTTGACATCTTTATGCATGATGTCAACAAGAGCCTCAGCCTAACCATAACATCAGAGGGCTTTGTTCTCTATTTTAGGTCCTTTATTTGAGAATGTACTCCCATGAAAAGGTCCTTTTTTTTTTTTTTTTTTTTTTTAAATGTCTGTGCAGAATTCCTTTGTGGACTGCCCCACCCCTTAGAATCAGTTTTTCAGTCCTTCAGTTGATGCAGAGTGAGCCTGCCTCCTTTGCTCCTGTTCCCCCAGGGTGAACATGTGACCCAGCCAGCCACAGGCCCCCACCTGCAGTGACCGTGGTTTGTTCAAGGATGGGTGTGTGATCCCAGCTGGCAGGATGATGAGCGCACTCCCTTGGATTTTGACAGAGTACAGAAACAATGTCGTCTTTCTCGTGGGGGAACAGAGTTTTTAGGATTGTATCTAGAGCTGCTGGTGGCCATCTTTGTTATTGAATGGAGAAAGCCTGCCTAAAGATGAAGCTTGTCCAGAGAAAATACAAATGAGATGAAAAGTCACATGTCAGCCTATTGATCTGACTACACCTGAAGTCAGTAAGACTCCTGAATATTTCAGTGCCATGAGCCCATTTTCTCACTTCTATTTAAGCTGATGTAAGCTAGGTTTTGTTACTTTTATTTATTTTTAAAATATTTATTATTTGGATGTGCTGGGTCTAAGTTGTGGCATGTGGTATCTTTAGTTGCGGCATGTGGGATCTAGTTCCCTGACCAGGGATCAAACCCAGGTCTCCTGTGTTGAGAGCATGGAGTCTTATCCACTGCACCATCAGGAAAGTCCCCATTACTTTTAAATAAAGTAATTAAAACATAAATGCTTCCCATAAACTCTCCTTAAATGGCAGCAGGAAGGGAGAGGTCTGAGTATGTCATTTGGTGCAGAGTGAGGGCTTTGAAAATTTCTATTGCCTGAGCCAGAAAGTTTATAAGGGAGACCAAAGGATATGCTCACCTTTCCTCCTGTTGCCATTTCCTTCAAATAGCCTTGTGTCTTCGAAACCAGGTTCTGAGATAGTAGCATCCTAGTCTTTCCTATATACAGAATTGGGAGACAGTGCTGCTCTGTATTAAGAAACACACCTAAATGGTAGCTGGCTGATTCCTAGTTACAGCCTTACCATTTGAAATCCATGGGAACATTTATCTGTGATGATTTGCTTTTACCATGAGGCATTCTAAGGTCCATTGTTCAACAAATAAGATATTACAGCCCCATTAATGGTCTCTAACATGAATAACAAGATTAGAGGGACAAGCAGTAACAATAATAAAGACAAATTATCCTCTATTTCTAGTAACTCAGCAATGAAAGACATTTAATTTCTCGTTTGGATGTTAAATAGCTAGAAAATATGAGTCAGTCATTCTGGATGCACAATTCTGCAACAGCTTTATTCCATTTGGTATCCTAGGTATTGGTTTCTTACAGGCATTTCCTTTTAAAGACAGGGAAGAGCAAATGAACAGTATGGTAATGAAAAAGAGCACTTCAAGTGTCCTGAAAACCTAAGGTGGAAAGCAGAGGGTCTATAATAACATTTCTGACACAAGTTTTTGCTAGTGGCTTATTTTTTTTTCATGGTTTCTTTCAGAAAAGATTCATGAAACATCTATAAGTTAGGATTGTTCGTGGCTTAAAGGAGGCTAGGGGAATCAGAGACATTATTAAGACTCGTTACATTGATGCTTGTCTCATGTATAATAATTTCTGCTAAGAAGGGTTAGAAGATAAGCCCTTTAGCTAATAATAGAACCTGGTTCCTAAGCTGGAAGGAGAGGTACTCTGTAAATCATTATTCAGTGACCAGAACTTAAAGTTGAAATTTTCTGCCAGGATATGGCCAGAATGGTCTCCAAATATGTAAAGAAACATCTTGGTTAGGTTACTGTCTTCCATTTAGAAGAGAAAATACAAGAAACACCAGTTTTCTATTAGATATCATAGAATGTGCAGAGGTTTTTATTATCCCTTGTGCTCCCATAACAGAAAAAAATAGATTTCTCCTTCCCAGGTAATTTAATGGGGAAAAACATCACATTTTCAAAAGAAAAATGCTGCACAAGAAAAAGTAGCATGAAGGTAATGAAACTCTGTTGTGCTGTGTTTAGTGAACCAATGGCTTAATAAACTATTGCCTTGGTGCCAAAAAAAAAACAAGAACCAAAACAGTCCTCACCTTTGTATCCAGAGGAGGTTGATTAATAAACACGAATTAGCAGATAAATCTAAATTTGGGGTTTGCCTCCAAGTATTTGGTTTTTTATCAGTTATCATTTCTGTAAGAAAACAGAGCTGAGAGAACAGAGCCTCCTGGGGTTGGTTCCAGCTAGATGGAGGCTTGGCAGTCTTATGCTGGGAAGTGACTGGAATGCACACTTCAGTGCAGGGAGTTTCCTGTGCATTCGCACCTCAGTCTGCATGTTCTTCTACCGAGAGGAGTGAGGTACAGAGCACTGCCTGCTGCTGTGACTGTGCCCGTGTTGGCTGCGGAGGTTGCTGGCCGGGACCTAAGGCTGCAGCCCTGGGACAAGTGGGCCATGCAGACCCAGGGTTCCTGGCCAGTGAGGACTCATTTGTGGAAGGAACAGTCTATTGGAAGACAAGGAGCCTCCTTCGGTTTTATGGAATTAAGATGAGAAAGAACTAGGTCTGCAGAAGTTCAAGTGGCGACTCTGAATGTATAAACCTTGTACTTGGTACAATTGCTGACAGCAAACCTGAGCATTCTCTGCTGTTTGCAGTACAGACGCTGACCCAGGGAAGGGCTCGCTCCAGTACAGAAAAGCATGAATCACAGAGGAGCCACGTCTGGGGGATGGAAGTCCAGGGAAAGTTTAGATGTTCCCTACAGCCTGGAATGAATGAGCACCTGATGGGAGCTGATATATAGGAACCCCCTCTCTTGAAATTTCCCTGGTGGCTCAGATGGTAAAGCGTCTGCCTACAATGTGGGAGACCTGGGTTCAGTCCCTGGGTTGGGAAGATCTCCTGGAGAAGGAAATAGCAACCCACTCCAGTATTCTTGCCTGGAAAATCCCATGGATGGAGGAGCCTGGTGGGCTACAGTTCATGGGGTCGCAAAGAGTCGGACACGACTGAGCAACTTCACTCACTCTCTTGAAATACATATTTTTGTGTAATACACTTCAGCTAACTGTATAATAAACTGATTGTAGTTTGTACCACATGAATCGCAGCACGCCAGGCCTCCCTGTCCATCACCAACTCCCGGAGTTCATTCAGATTCACGTCCATTGAGTCAGTGATGCCATCCAGCCATCTCATCCTCTGTCGTCCCCTTCTCCTCCTGCCCCTAATCCCTCCCAGCATCAGAGTCTTTTCCAGTGAGTCAGCTCTTCACATGAGGCGGCCAAAGTACTGGAGTTTCAGCTTTAGCATCATTCCTTCCAAAGAAATCCCAGGGCTGATCTTCTTCAGAATGGACTGGTTGGATCTCCTTGCAGTCCAAGGGACTCTCAAGAGTCTTCTCCAACACCTTACTCTTTGCCAAATGTAGAAAAAAAAATGTGGTGAATAAATCCAGAGAAATATCTGCTTTCGCAGACATCACATTCTAGTTTGTGGAAACGATCAGCTATTAAGTACATGCAGAGGTAAAGGCTTTGAAGAAAAGATACGTCAATAAAATGTGGGTAATGTGAAAGAGTGTGACAAGCCTGGAGGTTGAGGAACAACAATAGTACTGAGATTAAAAAGAGGAGGAATCTGAGGACTGCTCAGGGTAGAGGAACATTTAGAGAATGGGAAGCAAAGGAGGGAAGAGCAAGGTGCCTGAGGAGCAGCAGCCAGTGAGGCAGCAGGAGAACCAGGAAAGCAGTCCTTAGAGCGTGTAAATGTCATTTGTGAAGCCCAAGAGTACCTGACCTTGCTGAAGATTTTGGAAGTTCCACCGTGGCTGCCAAGGAGGCAGGATAATCACAGGACAGAGACAGAATAAGAGGAACCATTGAGTGGGCTGTGGTTCTGATGGATGTGAGAAATAAGTCTTGTTTGGACTCTGACTCTAGTGGCAGGAGTGGTCAAAGCAGCTGCATTGGGGATATGCACAAAACACGGTACACAGAGGACTCACTGAGGGATTCGGTATTGGTGTGAGGGAACAGGAACCATCCTCTTTGGGTGGTTTTCATTTAGATCAGTGTCACTCAAAGTACTGGGGTGCAGGCTTTGTCGTCACTGGTCTGTGACAAGGTAAGAAGCTTGTGCCAAATGTAAATTAGCCGACTTTCTTTTGCATAGCGAGGTTTTCTCAAGGAAGGAAGCAGTGTATTGATTCAAATTCTAGCACTAGCTCCTTTTTTTGCCATAGACCAGAGTTTCCAGACCAGACTCATCTCTGGCCTTTACTGGAAACCAGCAGGACCAAGTTCTCAGAGTTATCCACATTCTTGAAGAATTGCTGATTTTTTAGTTTGATGTGTGTGCTATGGTTGCCAAAGTTAATAGGACTGCACACAAATAAGTAAATAAAGTACTTTATGGAGCAGTACCTTCTTAAAGATATGATTTCTAGATTTTCATTAGATTTTTTTTTATTTTGTTTTTTGACTAGTAGGCAAGTGTAAGAGAATAGGCTTAGGAGAACATTCTTCTTTTAAATGTTTTCTAAATTTTTATTATTTTTATTTATTTATTTATTTTGGCTTTGCCACAAGGCATGTGAGATCTTAGTTCCCCAACCAGGGATTAAACCCATACCCTCTGCATTGGAAGCACGAATCTTAACCACTTAACTGCCAGGAAAGTCCTGCATTCCTTTAAAATAACAAATTAAGCCATGTTTATGAATTAGGGTCACAGGGCAAGTCAAACTATACCATACTTGTTCTTCAAAACTTAGCACCATCTTTTAGGAAGCCTTCCAGGTTATCTAACCATTCTGATGGGTCTCATATCTTTTCACAACTCTGTGTGTGTTTTAGCTTTTTCATAGCATTATTATAAATCAAGAGTGGTTGACTGAAATTCCTTTGCCTCCCCCAAAACTATAAGCAAGTGGAAGGAAGACTGAGCCTTATAATGCCAGTAGCAAGTAGAATGTTTGGAATGTTGTAGATACCCAATTAAACTTTACATACTGTATCGCCGATCCTCTTTGTGATGCCAGTTGTCTTGCTGTTCACACTGTTTGCTGAAACCAGGGTAGGCAAGGCGCAAGCGGGAAGCTAGAAGAAAGCTCAAGGAGCCGTTGGAACTGCAGACACGTTTTTTCTCTCTTGGCTGTTGCAGCAGCTTTAACAGTAGACACACTATATTCTCTCCTCTCGTGGCTGACCCATCGGACACAGCTGCGATGCAGTAGCAGATGCCGCTGCTTTCTAGGTGGAGCTTATGCGTACAGCGCAAGAGTAGCCTGTGGCCAAGGGAGCACCTCCTGAGGCACATGGGCAGTGCTACAAACGGGCTCAGCTGTTACATGGTCATTGTTTATGAACTGTGGGGCGAGGGAGTCTGAACACGCCATCTTGGCCAGTTTGCTCTTTCCACACACATGCTATGTAGCATGATCATAATTTCAAAGAACCAAAGGATACCGTGTACGTTGCTGGGCATAATGTTTAGCATTCAAGTTTGAGGTAACCACTGACGCAAAGACTTCTCTAGGCTAACTAAAATCTGAGATGAATGATACTATTTATAGCCTCAAATATGTAAAAGTGTTTTTAATAGTTAATGAGTTTTGCACATTGGACTTGTCAACCATGTCTATTAAAAGAGAGCAATTGGCCTGGGTGATATCATTTCAGATATAAAGGAGACTTCTGTATATATATATTATACTAATCTCACTGTACCACAAACGAGGGCTTCCCTCATAGCTCAGTGGGTAAAGAATCTGCCTGCATTGCAGGAGACCTGGCTTTGATTTCTGGGTTGGGAAGATCCCCTGGAGAAGGAAATGACAATCCACTCCAGTATTCTTGCCTGGAAAATCTCATGGACAGAGGAGCCTGACGGCTACAGTCCATGGGGTCGCAAGAGTCAGACACAACTTAGAGACTAAACCACCACCACCACAAACAATGTCACAGTCAGATTTGAGCCCGTGGCATCTAGCAATTTCTCTTTCTTTGTTAGCAGGTACTGGAGTTCAGATATGATGTTTGGCAAAATTCCTTGAAAATCTTAAGGTCTGATTACAGTTACAGGTGAACCAGTTACCGTCCGGAGACTCTAGGTTTTATAACCAATCAGAAAACTTGGAGCTCAGGTTTTAATTTTTTTTTTTTTTTCATTCGACAAATTTTTGGAGCATCTACTGTGTACAGAAAGTATCAGGTACCATTAAAGTGCTGGGTGATGTGGGGAAATAGAAAGATGAATCAGACATGGATTTTTGTCTTTAAGGAGGAGTATAATGGAATATCATCAATCTTTTTGCTGCACATGCTTCCAGGTGTTATAAAACAACACAGACTGAACCTCTGTCCCTGGAGAGAGTGAGTCATGCTTCCTTGGTGGAGATCACAAAGCCTGAAAGTCTTCTACCCTGACCCTGTCTGCCCTTCCCAGTGATTGCTCCCTGAGGCAGTTCTTCCACTGGGTCTCATAGTCATTGTTCCCTTGGGTGTACCACTCATCAGGAAGGCCTCAGCCATGGCAGCAATTTTCAAAGCCAGCTTTGTTCTCAGTCTCCTGCTGGTTGCTCCTGTCTGCAGTTCTTCTAGGGTTTAATGGGTTTAGCATCAATTTGCATTGTGCCCCATCCCTTTCTTTCTTTCTCTTTTTGTAGCAAAGTCAAGGTTTATTGCAGGGCCAAGCAAGGGACAGAGAGACAAGCCTCAGATCCACTCCAACTTGGTTTTTGAGTTAGGAGTTTTTAAAGAAGAACAAAGAAATTGGAATTAATCATCATCTTGTGATGCTTCTTAACAGTAGTTTCAGGAATCAGAATGCCTGTGGATTACAGGTCTCTGGTCTGGTGGTTCACAACCTAGGGAGTCTGTTAGCTCATCTTCTTTGCCTGGGAGGAACAACCTGAGTCTGTCCTTTCAGGATGCTATGATGTTATCAATGACAGCAATTTTAGTCGTCTCACTCCCCACTTCTTTCTTCTCTTTGTTTCGCGTTGAGGCAGTCAAAGATTCTATCAGCTCTCGCTTGTCTATGGGTGAACTTCCTAAGGGCCTCCTTCCTATTGATAGTCCTGAAAGCCCGTATAAGAAGGACTTAGTCAATAATGATGATGTTGATGATGATGATAGTAATAATGGTATCACTAACATTTATTGAAGACTAAGTCCCTAACTTAGGTGGTTTGCAAATATTTTCTCCCGTTTTTTTACAATAAAAACTCTGGAAGGACAGTGCCATTATTCTGTCCACTTTGCAGATGAATAACCAAGGCAAAGAGAGGTTAAGTCACTTGGCCATCACCCTCCTCGGTTCCTACCAGCAAATAGGAGGTACCTGTAAAAAGATCCCCAGATAGAGCTCTGGTTCTCCATTAGCTTTGGTGATTGGCTATACTCTAGTGATGCCCTGGGTTGGGTTGATGAGGAGTGATGAGATCTGTGTACATATTGGGGACTAAATATAATCTCTGGCTCTCATTCTGTCATTGGAAAAACAGTGAATATTTGTCTTTATAGTACTCAAGATTGGTTGAAGGCCAAGGCAGGTTCAAGAGAGAAACAATAAAGCTGGGACTAGAGTAATCTTAGATCTTGACACCTAATTCCTAGCCCATGCTGGTACAGTTTTCCTAAATTTTGGTTTATGATATCCATTATTTATTTTGACCTGAACTGGTAACAGATACTGTGTTGCCACTGGTTTGCCCTAAAAAATTATTCTTCACCTGCCAGGGGAGTCCAGTTCAGTTCAGTTCAGTTCAGTCACTCAGTCGTGTCTGACTCTTTGCGACCCCATGAATTGCAGCATGCCAGACCTCCCTGTCCATCACCATCTCCTGGAGTTCACTCAAATTCACATCCATTGAGTCGGTGATGCCATCCAGCCATCTCATCCTCTGTTGTCCCCTTCTCCTCCTGCCTCCAATCCAGAGGCAGGATCCAGCATCAGAGTCTTTTCCAATGAGTCAACTCTTTGCATGAGGTGGCCAGAGAATTGGAGTTTCAGCTTTAGCATCATTCCTTCCAAAGAAATCCCAGGGCTGATCTCCTTCAGAATGGACTGGTTGGATCTCCTTGCAGTCCAAGGGACTCTCAAGAGTCTTCTCCAACACCACAGTTCAAAAGCATCAATTCTTCGGCTCTCAGCTTTCTTCACAGTCCAACTCTCACATGCATACATGACCACTGGAAAAATCATAGCCTTGACTAGACGGACCTTTGTAGGCAATGTAATGTCTCTGCTTTTCAATATGCTGTCTAGGTTGGTCATAACTTTTCTTCCAAGGAGTAAGCATCTTTTAATTTCATGCTGCAGTCACCATCTGCCAGGGGAGTCCAAGCACACCCTAAAACTGTGATGATGGCTTTATTAAGTGTCATGATCACTAATGTTTAGGGGATTTACTCTGGAAACTCCCACGTACCTCAAGTACTTCATTCTCATTAAATCCTCCTACAAACTTTTAAGAGGTGATCCCACTGTGTTATCAATACAGCATTCCCAAAGCTGATAATTGCATCTCTCATTCACTTACTGTCAAGGTAAAGTGATTTGAGCCCCATGATTATGAATATATTAGACAGATGGACTCAGATTTTATTTTGTCATGCATTGTATAATTTATTATCTTAGATTAGATAGATTCTCTTGACTGTTCTTTAGTCTTGAATTAGATAATTTTCTTATGAGAAAGGATATTATACTTACTAAATATCTGCTAAGCACTAAACTCCCTGGAGGAGGGCATGGCAACCCACTCCAGTATTCTTGCCTGGAAAATCCCCATGGACAGAGGAGCCTGGAGGGCTACAGTTAATAGGGTCACAAAGAGCCAGACACGACTGAAGTGACTTAGCACAAGCACTAAGCTAACTGTTGGCATGTAGGTTCTTCTTTTTACTAGTCTTACAATTCTGTGTAAATATTCATTGAGAGTGTTTCCTCACAGATGTACGTATCTTGGCTCAAGAACACCTTGGGAAAGGAGTAGGGAGAAATCTACAAGATAAAGGAAATAAGCACAACTGGTAAGAGTACTTCATGAATACAGTGCAAATGCTTGACATGGGGAACAGATTTTTGACAGCAAACTATTGCCTTGGTGGATATATAAAAGTTATCACTGTGGGAGGCAGTAAGGATCAGATGTAAACCTTGCAAAGAAATAGTACAAAAAAGAAATTTGGTAAATAAGCAACAGTTTCTTTTCTTGTGTGCTCCTCTGCCTTCTCTGTCAGATTTGCTGCTGCTTTTTGATGCATATCAAGTAAGGATTAGGGGAGAATAAATCCTAACAGTTGGAATCAATCATGATGAGTGCTGTTTTTATCTCTAGAATATCTGTTTTCTTATGCAACATTTTATAAAGCTGAGTGGAATAGAATAGAAGTAGAGTGGAATTGAGTAGAAAACGATGCAAAGGTGGATAATCAGAATCAGAATCTACACATAGATTCTATACATAGATGGAATATACACATAGTTGATTTGATGGGGAATAAATGATAGTTGTGGGGATGGGGGTAGTGATGGGGAATAAATGATAGTTATGTTTATTGTTTTATTGAGAGGAGACACTTCCAGGGGAGAAAAAGATAACAAAAGCAATTTTACTTATTGGCAGAAGAATAAGAACCTTATTCTATCAGAAGCTTATTCTGAACCTTAAGCTGTCAACACTGACATACCTTTGTTTCCCCTCTAGTGATGCTGAAACTCCTGAAAGACAAAACATAAGAAAAGCACGTTTACACATGTCTGTGTACATTTTGTATATGTATGTGTTTAGATGTAATGCAGTGCTTATGTAACCCAGCATATATACACACTCATGTAGTAGGTTGGGATAACCTAGGCTATGGAGTGTTAACAATCACCCCACAAATATTAAGAGTTCCAATAGTTGCCACTGATTTTGGCACCAGGGACCAATTTCATGAAAGACAGTTTTTCTAACAGACCAGGGTGGAGGGATAGTTTTGGGATGATTCAAGAGCATTACATTTATTGTTCACTTTATTTCTATTGTTATCACATCAGCTCCACCTCAGTTCATCAGGCATTAGATCCCAGAGGTTGGGGACCCCTGCTTTAGATCACAGAAGTGTGTCACTCATGCTGTGTGTCCATATTGCAAGTCAGCTGCGGCTCTCCTTTACTTGGTTTTACTCTGAAGTCAGGCTGACAAGTCAGCCTATATCTAGATCATTGCTTATCTCATAAGAGAGAGAGAAAAAATAACATGGTGGTTGTTGTTGCTGTTGAGTAGCTCAGTTGTGTCTGACTCTTTGTGACCACATCAACTGCAGCATATCTGGTTTCCTATCCTTCACTGTCTCCTGGGGTTTGCTCACACTCATGTCCATTGAGTTGGTGATGCCATCCAACCATCTCATCCTCTGTTGTCCCCTTCTCCTCCCGCCTTCAATCTTTCACAGCATCAGGGTCTTTTCCAATGAGTCAGCTCTTCACATCAGGTGGCCAAAGTATTGGAGTTTCAGCATCAGTCCTTCCAATGAATATTCAGGATTGATTTCCTTTAGGATTGACTGGTTTGATCGTCTGATAGTCCAAGGGACTCTCAAAAGTCTTCTCCAATACCACAGTTCAAAGGCATCAGTTCCTCAGCACTCAGCCTTCTTTATGGTCCAACTCAACTTTACGGTTCAACATGGCAAACCTTATAATAAATCCGAGAGCTTCTGGCCATCTGTGTCAATTCTTCCCACGTGTCATTGGTCAAAGAAGGTCATGCCGCAGCCTGATATCAGCGTGATGGATATAGATGATCCTCCAGCAACAATGTTTCTGAGCGATAATGTGAACTACTATAGTATGATAACCCAATATAGTGATGCACAAACTAGTTCTGTATTTGTTGGAGGAGTATTGGTGTATAGGGAATGCACTGTAGTTCTCAGAATGTAATTGTACCCACAGGAACTACTCTTAGGTACATCTACTCTTAGGTATTTTTTTTCCAGGTGGTTGCGGAGATAGTAATGGATAAGAACAGAACATTGCTTTATGACTCTGACCTCACCAATCCACATTCTCTCTCACTCTCCCCCACAAAAAACTCTGTCGTATTTCCACTTATTCTGTAACTAAGGACATCAAGTCACTATTGCTGTATTATAAAGTTCACAGCCTGCATTTTCAGTCAAGGATCTATTGAGAACCTCCTCTCTGCCAGGCACATTACCATATGCTTGATGACACCTTGATGTTATTCAGAAATGGTGCTTCTTTTTTATTTCAAGCCTGGAGGAAATCGTTTATTTCATTAAAGAATGAATATGTTGTTGCTGCTGCTGCTGCTGTTGCTAAGTAACTTCAGTCGTATCCGACTCTGTGCGACCCCAGAGATGGCAGCCCACCAGGGTCCCCCATCCCTGGGATTCTCCAGGCAAGAACACTGGAGTCGGTTGCCATTTCCTTCTCCAATGCATGAAAGTGAAAAGTGAAAGTGAAGTCGCTCAGTTGTGTCCGACTCTTCACGACCCCATGGACTGCAACCTACCAGGCTTCTCCGTCCATGGGATTTTCCAGGCAAGAGTACTGAAGTGGGGTGCCATTGCCTTCTCCAATGAATATGTTAAGTATATGCTATTCTTAAGTGTATATTATAAACATATGTATATTAAGTAAGCATTCTAGTCACTGTATGAAATTAGATCACGATTTTGTGGAAGAGACAGACATGTTAAGGGAGAGTTTACGAAGTGCTTTGGAACATGGGGAAGAGAAAGGTAGATTCTTGGGGAATGGAAACATTACATGGTGCTATAGATGAGATATGTCCTGCCCTGAGAAAGATGGGTAGGATTTGGTTAAAAGTCAAGGAAGAAATGGCATGAAAGCATTCTAGGTAAAGCAGTTAGCATAAGCAAAATCTAAGGCACAGGGAAAAAAACGCAAAACAATTTTGAAAAATACACGGAGGTCTTTATAGTTGGGATATAGCATTTAGGAAAAGCATAGTTAGAGATAAGAATGGATCTACAAATTAAGGAAAATGGTGGAGTTATTCGATAGAATTTATCATGTGTCTCTAGAAAGATCAACCTTCCTGAACCTATGAGTATTCTCTTTGGCCTGGCTGTGGAGCCTTCTCAGTTGAGCAAAATCTCAGTCCAAGCCCCAGGGTTTCCTTGCATCGATTACCTTTGATTAATTTGAGCCCCTACCTGTCCCCTTTTCCACATCTAAGATTTATATTGAAGCCTCTTTGTTTTACAGCGTTTTCTATTTGAATAAAGTGAACTCATCCCAGTGAGTGACCTTACACCCGTGGTGGATTCACGTCAATGTATGGCAAAACCAATACAGTACTGTAAAGTAAAATAACGTAAAAAAAAAAAAAAAATTAATCCCTTATGCGGACTTCCATTTTTCTGTTCAACACATACAATTTTCACTTTTGTAAATGGATCCCTCAGTTAATGTGTTCAGAAAAATGAATTACTGAATCATTTGCATCATGAAATGTACCATGAGTCACTGTTTTTATGATATTCTACAAATATTCAACCCAAGGCATATAGTGACTCATCTGTGTCATAAGGACTGTGCTGTACAGACATTTCAGAGACAGATTGGAATGTAACCTGCCAGGAAAACCATCACTGCTTCAGTTCCTCTTTCATAAAAGTCAGAGGGACAGGTATTGAACAAGGACTTCTTCTGCATTACCTTTTTGAAGAGGTTTAATTGAAACTAGGTGCATTAGTAGAACTCTGGGCATTAGTGCCATGCTTTCCACCGAGGAGAAAGAGTGCCTTCTACCCTGCCTTCCAGGATATCTGTGCTAAAAAACCTTGTTGGGTAATTTCTGTTGGAAGATTCCATTCTTCTCACCTTTTTCTTTCTTTATGTCTGGACTAGAGAATGAATAGTTTGGGTTTAGAACTGGAGTATTTCAAAATGATTCAAACCCTTACATTGTAAAATGTGACAGTTTTAGGTCCAAAAATATGAAGTGATAAAACTTGAGTCACATAAAAGCTGAGGTCTGAAGTCAAGAATCTTGATTTTCAATGTAGTGTTTGTTTGAGCATATCTGTAGCATTGCTCCAAATTAGGGATGATGGATGTTACTTAGAGCCAAATTATTTGAGAAAGGGGTGCTTGTTACTGATAAAAGATTGTTTATAAATTTTATAACCACTGTTATCTTAGGTATACTTAGGTACTGAGCTAATGCTTTTGGAAGTTGAGTCATATAATTGAGAGTTGAGGTGTCTTTGTGTTACACATATAGAGTATTTTAAATTTTCTTGTATTTATTTTTTATATTTGGGGATTAATTTCAGTATTCAATCAATAGGAATACACAAATGTAATCACAGTTTGAAATTTACAGGGTCTGAGAGTGCAGTAGCCACTGTAATGCCATTGTAGAGAGGAGCAAGAGGGTTTGGACTGAATGAATCAGTCGGGGTCCAGATCTCTGCCATAATGATCTTGTTACTGACTTTCATCAAATGAAGATGTCATTGACTGTAAGTAGTTTCCTGATTTCAGGGATGCATTTGAATGACAAACCCATCTTAGAACCTAATGATTACAGTTGTTATGTGATTGGGGCCTATATTAAGTAACAACCACTTTGAACATTAATTTTGTTATCTGTTAAAAAGGTGAATGAATACTAATAACTTCCTTAGAAAGGTTTAAAGATTTGCAGAGATATTCTAAGAATTATATGAGAGAACATGTACAAAATTTGAGGGTTATTTTAAGGATTCAGTTAAAGCCTCAGTTATTAAAGATAACTTATTTTACACTTCAAGTAAAAATACTTCCTTTTAGACGTCAGAAATTAAAATATAGTTTTGGCCATATTTTCCTTGAAGAGGGAACAAAAGTCTCTACCACATGAGAGAATTGAAAGTAGAGTCAGTCAGTCAGTCAGTTCAGTTGCTCAGTCATGTCCGACTCTTTGCGACCCCATGAATCGCAGCACCCCAGGCCTCCCTGTCCATCACCAACTCTCGGAGTTCACTCAGACTCACATCCATTGAGTCAGTGATGCCATCCAGCCATCTCATCCTCTACCGTCCCCTTCTCCTCCTGCCCCCAATCCCTCCCAGCATCAGAGACTTTTCCAATGAGTCAACTCTTCATATGAGATAGCCAAAGTACTGGAGTTTCAGCTTTAGCATCACTCCTTCCAAACACCCAAGGCTGATCTCTTTTAGAATGGACTGGTTGGATCTCCTTGCAGTCCAAGGGACTCTCAAGAGTCTTCTCCAACAACACAGTTCAAAAGCATCAATTCCTCGGTGCTCAGCTTTCTTCACAGTCCAACTCTCACATCCATACGTGACCACTGGAAAAACCATAGCCTTGACTAGATGGACCTTAGTCGGCAAAGTAATGTCTCTGCTTTTGAATATGCTATCTAGGTTGGTCATAACTTTTCTTCCAAGGAGTAAGCGTCTTTTAATTTCATGGCTGCAGTCACCATCTGCAGTGATTTTGGAGCCCCCCCAGAAAAGTCTGACACTGTTTCCACTGTTTCCCCATCTATTTCCCACGAAGTGATGGGACCAGATGCCATGATCTTCATTTCCTGAATGTTGAGCTTTAAGCCAGCTTTTTCACTCTCCTCTGTCACTTTCACCAAGAGGCTTTTTAGTTCCTCTTCACTTTCTGCCATAAGGGTGGTGTCATCTGCATATCTGAGGTAACTGATGTTTCTCCCGGCAATCTTGATTCCAGTTTGTGCTTCTTCCAGCTCAGCGTTTCTCATGATATACTCTGCATATAAGTTAAATAAGCAGGGTGACAGTATACAGCCTTGATGTACTCTTTTTCCTATTTGGAACCAGTCTGTTGTTCCATGTCCAGTTCTAACTGTTCCCTTCTGACTTGCATACAGGTTTCTCAAGAGGCAGGTCAGGTAGTCTGGTAATTCCCATCTCTTTCAGAATTTTCCACAGTTTATTGTGATCCTAGAGTAGATAAACATATAAATCACCTTTGTTAAATTACTGATGGTAGGGATAAGAAGGAAAGAACAGAAGAAGGACCTATCTACATATGGCCAGACTGGAGTTATCTCGGCGTGCAGGCTTCGTGACTTTATAAGGAGCTCATGGCCACCTGCTACTTTGCCCTAGTTCATTGTCTTTTGTCTTTGGCCCAAGTTCTAGAATCATTCTTTGGGTAGAAGAACTTCTGACTATGTTTGAATTCAGCAATTTGTTTTTCTATAATACTAAGTTTATTAAGTATCTTAATCAAGGGTAAGCCTGTGCCTTAAAAAAAAAAAAACTTGGAGAATCATTTAGAAACTATGACAGTAAAGTATAATGAGGAGAAAAACCTATAGATTGAATATTTTGAGAGAAGAAGAAAAAGGGATACATACCTGTCTTTCCTAAATTAAAGACATCAAAAGGAAAGCCGTAAGTTAGCCTAATGTTTTAATTTTCTATATTGATTTATCTGAATTTGCCTTTATATTTTTAAGTGTTATACGCATTTCACATGTATAAGCAAAGGAATAAATTATTGGACACTTCAGTTCAGTTCAGTCACTCAGTCATGTCTGACTCTTTGCGACCCCATGAATTGCAGCATGCCAGGCCGCCCTGTCCATCACCAGCTCCTGGAGTTCACCCAAACTCATGTCCATCGAGTCGATGATGCCATCCTGCCATCTCATCCTCTGTCATCCCTTTTTCCTTCTGCCCCCAATGCCTCCCAGCATCAGAGTCTTTTCCAATGAGTCAGCTCTTCACGTGAGGTGGCCAACGTACTGGAGTTTCAGCTTCATCATCAGTCCTTCCAATGAACACCCAGGACTGATCTCCTTTAGGATGGACTGCTTGGATCTCCTTGCAGTCCAAGGGACTCTCAAGAGTCTTCTATTGGATGCTTACTTTGCCATAAACTTGTAAATTTTTGTGTGATAGTCCCTTAAATCATTCAAATAAACCTACTAGATAGATTGAAAAACAGAATTCAGTCATTGTGGCATTTTTAGTATTTATGGTCATATGCTCAAAAACACAAATATCTGTTTAAGGTAATAACATATATTGAAATAAAATATGTGTAATACATAAACTTGTTTTATTAAAATTTTAACTAAATATTTTAAAACTGGTGTGTTTTCCCTTTCAGTATCTGTCAGGTGAATATATTTGAGTATGTATCTCATTTTTCATAATTGTAATACCTACTAGTAGTTTATCAAGTATGTATTTCACTTACTTTGTCAAAAACAGCTCAAATAGTATTATTTACCTCTTTTTTCAGCTGTGCAAATTACTGAAAGATTTTTTTTTAGAATAGTAAAAATCACTACTATGAAATGCCTTAGCTGTTTCATTAAATAAAATTGACTCCATTTGTATATATTATTTTTAATTACTTTTACAGGAAAATTGATTGAATCAAGCCTTTCTGCTAGTACCTGAAATCCTGATTAAATTTGAGTTGTTTAAATCAAATACTCTCTAGTTTGTTGCTGTGCTATGATTTAATCTCTTTCTAATCTCTGAATAGTAACTGAACTTCTTTGCTAACCCAAAATCTTTAGTCATCACCTACATTCCTAAATATTTCATGTACTTCTTTTAAAAGGCAGACAACTGGATTTTTTTTCATCCTATTTTATATTTTTTGTCTTTTGCTTGAAGACACATTTTCTTGGATAAGCATTTTGAGTTTGATAATTCCTGCTGTCTGAATTCTAAGCCTAGAACTATGCCTATTCATTGAACTGTAAGAACCAATCTGTTAGTCCCCCAAAGTGTTGGACTTAATCATTGTGCATTTTAATTTAAGAAAGTAAAATGAATCCATAGCTTTTAAAACCTGTCAGAAGCAGATGCTCTACTTTGGTTTGTTTTCTTTTAAAGAATCTAGACCAGAGCTATTAATAGAAATATACTGTGAGGGCTTCCCTGATAGCTCAGTTGGTAAAGAATCGGCCTGCGATGCAGGAGACCCGCTGGAAAAGGGATAGGCTACCCACTCCGGTATTCTCGGGCTTCCTTTGTGGCTCAGCTGGTAAAAAATCTGCCTGCAATGCAGGAGACCTGGGTTTGATCCCTGGGTTGGGAAGATCCCCTGGAGAAGGGAAAGGCTACCCACTCCAGTTTCTGGCCTGGAGAATTCCATGGACTGTATAATCCATAGGGTCACAAAGCGTCGGACATGACTGAGCGACTTGTACTTTCACTTTAAAGTGAGTTGTTTGTAATTTGAAATTTCCTAGTAGTAACATTAAGAAAGTTAAAAGGAACTGGTGAGATTATTTTGAATTATATACTTTATTTATCTCAATGTATAAAAAATATTAATATTTCAATTTATTAGGAATATAAAAAATGTCAGTGAGATATTTAGCATTTTATACTAAATCTTCAAAATCCAGTGTGTAGTTTATACCTACAGCACATCTCAATTAATGAAGAACATTCAGCCCCTGCATTGCACTAGCCTCTTTCCAAGTGTTTCATAGCCACTTGTGGCTAGTAGCTACTGTATTGGACAACTCAGATATAAATGGTTATTTGGGGGATTGTCTCTCAGCATGTCATGCTTTGACTCAAGGCAACTTTACTTAACTGTTAATTGGGGTCAGTTGTCTGGAATGATCACAATGTAATTCACAGTAGCTAGCAGTTCAGCTAATATATAGATAGAAACCCACGTGCCTACTTTAAATTGGTTTTCCATATGTGGGGCTGAGATAAAAATGTAACAGTGTCTACCAGAATTACCTCTCTTTAGCTACATAGCGCTTTAAGTAATATAGTATTTTATACAGAAAAGAATAAAAAACTAGGTTTAGAGATTTTGTACTTTTGCCTTCTAAATGAGAAGAAGAAATTATAAGTTAGGTAAAAGTATTATATAGAAAAAATTATATTCATTACAATTGAAAATACAGTGCTTTCCTATCCCATGCACTCATTTTACCAATTAATGTATTTTAACCATTTTTCATAGTTCTGTGTTTTATTTATTCCCCTTTTCGTTACACTAATTTGTGTTATCTGAAAATTTTTTGATAGTCTCCAAAATATAATTTATAAAAAGATAGCCAAAAGAGTTTATATTTTTTCCCAGCTTAAGATTCAACATGTGTGAAAGAACATGCTTTCAAATATTACTTCAGAGAGTCCAATTTAGCAAATATACTTTTAAGTGTTAATAGCTCTGAGTAAAAAATGATTCCAATTAAGTTAATTTAAGTTTGTTTAGGAGATTTAAGTAATTTTTTTCATGGTTCTGCTAAAATAGTTCTTTCTCTACTATAATACAGATGATCTTAAAGATTTATATTTACTTGAGAAATCATTAATAGTTAATGATCTTTTTAGCTATGTGGATAATAATTTTCAAGGTATGTTTTATCTTCAGACATTCTCCAAATACCCATCCATTATTTTCTGCTATGGTTGCTACTCGTGTTTTTCTTTTTATCTGCCAGTGTACCCCTCCTTTCCGTAAATCCAGTATCTAGTCTTAGCAGTTAAGTGGGATCAGTTGTCTGGAGTGATCACAATGTAATTCATAGTAGGTAACAGTGTTTCAGATTCATTTTCTGTTCTGTATTTTTACTCCATTGCCGTTTGTTTAACTATGTTAGTTGGATTTTTCTTCTGTTCTGTTCCTACCTGTAACTAGGCTTCCCTGGTGGCTCAAATGGTAAGAATCCGCCTGCCAAGGCAGGGTTGAATGGGCAATCCACCTGGAGATGTGAATTCCATCTCTGGGTCAGGAAGGTCCCCTGGAGAAGGGAATAGCCACTCACTCCAGTAATCTTGCCTGGAGAATTCCGTGGACAAAGAAGCCTGACGGGCTACCGTCTATGGGTCCCAAAGAGTTGGACACTACTGGGCAACTAACACATGACTGGGATAGAGATTTTTAGTTACTATTTCTCACTCACAGCTGCAGTTTGTAATATAAAGCAAAAACTAAAGGACTTCTTGGTAATCTTCTTAAGTACCTCAGGAGAGGGTAAATTTTGTCCAAAGGGCTTAGATTTTAGGAAGTGAAATAGCTTTTTTTCCCACCTACTTTTTAGGCTACCTTCATCGTACATTTTGCCCCATAACTTCAAAGCCCTTTTTTTCCCCATTAAAATGCAGTATGAATCTGATCCTCTAGATTTTGAAGAGTTACTGATATTGTTATTCAATTGAGTTTTTAAAATTTCCTTGTACTAAATGTACTTCTTCCTTGGGAACATCAAAGGAGTGGTTTTCATAATGACTCCTAAATTGTAATATTAGACACAAGTGTTCAGATTTTATCTTCAAGTAAGACAATAATTTTAGATTCCCAAAGAACTGATGTGCAAATCCTTACTCATAATACATTGTGATTTAAAGCTGTGGGAATCCATTATCACTATTTCATTAAACATATACTTATGGCTAGGTCAAGATAAGATATTTATTCGCAACAGATGGAAAGCTTTGTATACAGAAATAATTGTACATGTTCATATAGTAACTTTAATTTTAATAGCTATAAACTGGAAAAATTCCAAATGTTCACCAACAAGAAAATGGATAAACAAATTCATACAATAGAATACTAGCTAGCAAACAGTATAGAGAAAAATGAAGTACTGATGCACACTCAAACATAGATATCTCTGCAACTTTTATGTTATGTGAAAGAATAGTGCATATTGTATGATTCCTTTTGTATGACTTGCTGGGATAGGCAAAGCTAATCTGGGTGACAGCAAATCACGAGAGTGGTTGCCTATGGAGGTTGAAAAGTGACTGCTTATAAGGGAAAGCAAGAGAACTTTGGAAGATACTAGAGATATTTTCTTTCCAAAGAAATCCCAGGGCTGATCTCCTTTGGGATGGACTGGTTGGATCTCCTTGCAGTCCAAGGGACTCTCAAGAGTCTTCTCCAACACCACACACAGTTCAAAAGCATCAATTCTTTGGCACTCAGCTTTCTTTATAGTCCAACTCTCACATCCATACATAAATGCTGGAAAAACCATAGCCTTGACTAGACAGATCTTTGTTATTTCCCTTACTATACGTAAATTGTTGACAGAAAAGAACATATTTACTTTTCAATTTGATACAGTCTATATGTGATTTCAGTTTATGACCTGAAAAGCTTTACAATTCTGGCTACAGAAAGTATTTACCAGATGGTCTTGTCCAAGAAAGGATTACTTGAATCTATTATTAACAGATGCAATTTCTGCTTCTGTTATAAAATCTATTCTCAATCTATTTGAAAATGAAACTATTTTGTTGACTAGATAAATGTGAATATACTTAAGGAATCCCTAATTGTTCTATAATATATTCTTTCTTAAAGCTTCTTGGGTCTGTTATCGAGAAGGTTACTATATTTAGTTGGAAAACAAATGATGAATAACCTTTGGAACTAACCTAAAAATTTAGAATAAGTGTATTTTTCCAATATTCATTTAAATATTTAGACATGTTCTTTATTGAAAATACTCATAAAAATCTATCTGTAACTTATAGGTATATGTTAAGTTGAAATTCTTATAATAAAACATTTTCAGAAAAAAATAAATAGCGAAATTAATTTTCTAGAACCTACATTTGAGTTTTAAAGAATTCTCTCTCTGCATATCTATCTATGTATCTATCCATAAAATAACGTACATAGTCTGCACTTAATAAGAGTTACATGGTAGATACCCCTGAATTCTGTATATGTTCATTCATTTAGTATTTACTAAGCACCTTCTGTGATCCAGACACTATTCTGGGCACTGGGGATATAGTAGAAAAGAAAATAGAATACCTGCCTTCATGTCACTTAGTCTTGTGTGATACTTTTTACTCACCACCCGATGAAGCCTTGACATTTGAGAGAGATGCCTAACTTCTTTCAAAGTCTATACTCACCTAATGCCTACCATTAGAGCAAATACCTTACTCATAAAACAGATATGTTATAACAAGTCAATTGCTACAAAGCACTATGGATTGGCGATGTTGGGTATACTTATCCAGTGAAAGTGAAAGTGTTAGTCACTTAGTTATGTCTGACTTTGCAACCCCATGGATTGTAGCCTGCCAGACTCCTCTGTACATGGAATTCTCCAGGCTACGATACTGGAGTGGGTAGCCATTCCCTTCTCCAGAGGATCTTCCCAACCCAGGGATCAAACCTGGGTCTCCAGTATTGCAGGCAGATTCTTTACCGTCTGAGCCACCAGGAATGTGCATTAAACTATTCCACAGGTTAGTAGTTGTCCATTACCATTCAATGTATCACTGCACAATTGAATAGCTTAGAGATACAATAAATCCTTAGCATCTCAGTTTCTATGGGTCAAGGCTCTAGAAGCAGCTGAGCTGGGTGCTCTGATTAGGTTTGTCACAAGCTTGAGTCAGTTTGCCAGACAAGGTTACAGTCATCTGAAAACTTCACTTGGAGTGGCTTCCAAGATGTTTCATTCACACAGTGCTAGTGGTTGGCAGGAGGTCTTAGCTCTTTCCCATCTGGACCTTTCCAGCTTGAGTGTCCTCACAGTGTGACGCCTGGCTTCTGTCAAAGCAAGCAAGCTAAGAAAGCAAGGCAGAAGCCACAGTATCATCTATGATTTCACCTGAGATGCTGCCCTGCTTCATTTCCTCAGCATCCTATGAGTTAAAGAGGTCAGCTTGCTCTGTTCTTTGTTGGAGAGGATGCTCAGTGGAAATCACGGCCGGGCATACTGGAAGTCGGCTGCCATGCTGGGTATTTATCCAAGCTTTTTCTCTGGTTAAAGTGCTCTCTGTCATCATCCTCTGTGCGTGTGCTCAGTCTCTTCAATTGTGTCTGACTCTGCAACTCTGTGGACTCTAGCCCACCAGGCTCCTCTGTATATGGCATTCTCCAGGCAAGAATACTGGAGAGGGTTGCCATGCCCTTCTACAGGGCATCTTCCTGACCCGGGGATCTTCCTGACTCAGGGATCAAACCCGCATCTCGTATGTCTCCTGCATTGGCAGGTGGACTCTTTACCACTAGTGTCACCTGGGATGCCTGGGGTCTTAAAAACAATGGAATGCATTTCTCACAGTTCTGGAAGCTGGGAAGTCCAAGATGAAGGCAGTAGCAGACTCAGTGTCTGGTGAGGTACCACTTTCTGGTTCGTAGACAGCGCTCCTCTTGCCATGTCCTCAGTGACAGAAGGGACAACGGAACTCTCTGTAGTCTCTTTTAAAGAATACCAGTTCCATTTGTGAGGGTTCTGTTCTCGAGACCTAATCTCATGACCTCATGGCCTTCCAAAGGCCCCCACACCATATATCATCGCGTTAGTAGCTAGGTTTCAACATAGAGATTTTGAGGGGGACACATTCAGTCTGTAGCAATCTCAAGCTTGAGTGACTCAGATTGTACACTAAGATGCCCTAAATTTTATGGTATCACCTGTGAAGAATGAAAATAAAATTGCTTCTTGAAAATCACTTAATAAAGCTTAGGTTAACCCAGAAACCTATACCGTTTGTTATATAATATGAATATGGTTGTCAACTAACACAGGACTCAATCAATGGGTTGGACTTAAAATTACTCCTTCAGATGTTAATAAAGGGTGCCTACATTGTGTGTAGATCTTTATGTTCCATGGTGATTATATAGGCCAGATAATCAGATGTAAGATCACACCAAACAGAGCCTTCTGTTGGAAAGAGCAAATTTTTGAGCTGCATAGACTAGTTTGGAGGTATTATTTTAAAGTGATCATTAGACGTTTACACTACCATAACTAGCTAGAAGGAAGCAGCTGTATATAGCGCAGGGAGCTCAGCTCTGTGTTCTGTGATGACCTAGAGGAGTGGGAGGAGGGAGTGGGGTGGGGTGGGGTGGGAGGAGGGAGTGGGGTGGGGTGGAAGGGAGACTCAAGAGGGAGGGGATATATGTATACATATAACTGAAATATCAATAACCTCAGATATGCAGATGACACCACCCTTATGGCAGAAAGCAAAGAGGAAATAAAGAGCTTCTTGATGAAATTGAAAGAAGAGAATGAAAAAGCTGGCTTAAAACTGATCATTCAGAAACATAGGATCATGGCATCGGTCCCATCACTTCATGGCAAATAGATGGGGAAACAATGGAAACAGTGACAGACTTTATTTTCTTGGCCTCCAAAATCACTGCAGATGGTGACTGCAGCCATGAAATTAAAAGACGCTTGCTCCTTGGAAGAAAAGATATGAGGAATCTAGACAGTATATTAAAAAGCAGAGACATTACTTTGCCAACAAAGGTCTGTCTAGTCAAAGCTATGGTTTTTCCAGTAGTCAGGTATGGATGTGAGAGTTGGACTGTGAAGAAGGCTGAGCGCTGAAGAATTGATGCTTTTGAACTGTGGTGTTGGAGAAGACTCTTGAGTCCCTTGGACTGCAAGGAGATCCAACCAGTCCATTCTGAAGGAGATCAGCCCTGGAATTTCTTTGGAAGGAATGATGCTAAAGCTGAAACTCCAGTACTTTGGCCACCTCATGCGAAGAGTTGACTCATTGGAAAAGACTTTGATGCTGGGATGGATTGGGGGCAGGAGGAGAAGGGGACGACAGAAGATGAGATGGCTGGATGGCATCACTGACTCGATGGACATGAATCTGAGTGAACTCTGGGAGTTGGTGATGGACAGGGAGGCCTGGTGTGCTGCAATTCATGGGGTCGCAAAGAGTCAGACACGACTGGGTGACTGAACTGAACTGAACTGAACAGGAACCTGGAGTAGGCTTCCCTGGTTGCTCAGATGGTAAAAAGTATGCCTGCGATGCAGGAGACCTGGGTTTGATCCCTGGGTCAGGAAGATCTCTTGGCAGAGGAAATGGCAACCCCCTCCAATATTCTTGCCTGGAGAATTCCATGGACAGAGGAGTTAGACTATAAAGAAAGCTGAGTGCCAATGAATTGATGCTTTCGAATTGTGTTGGAGAAGACTCTTGGGAGTTCCTTGGACTGCAGGTGATCAAGCCAATCAATCCTAGAGCAAATCAGTCCTGAATAGCCGTTGGAAGGCCTGTTGCTGAAGCTCCAATACTTTGGCCACCTGATGTGAAGAACTGACTCATTGGAAAAGACCCTGATGCTGGGAAAGATTGAAGGGAGGAGGAGCAGGGGAAATGACAGAGGGTGAGATGGTTGGATGGCATCACCAACTCGATGGGCAGGAGTTTGAGCAAGCTCCGGGAGTTGGTGATAGACAGGGAAGCCGGGTGTGCTGCAGTCCATGGGGTTGCAAAGAGTCAGATACAACTGAGCCACTGAACTGAACTGGTGATGGATTCACTTTGTTGTTCAGCAGAAACTGACACAACACTGTAAAGCAATTGTACTCCAAAAATAAAATAAAAACATGGTCTTTAGAAGCATGTGATAATAAAGGGCACCAGAGACCAGTTAATCAAAGTGAAATAAGGAGGGTATCTAGGATCTTTATTTTTTTTCCTTCAGTATATATTTGTGTTTCTGTACTAATACTCTGAGTAGTCATAATGTTATATGAAATATCATTTCAAGATGATGGAAGATTGGCCTCTCCCTTGTTAAAAATAATTGTTATTTACCATGACTGCCTTCAAGATTGGTGAAAATTTACTCTCACCTAGCTTTGTGTTGTCAGAGCTATAATTTCATTCTTGAAACTTTAAAAATTCCCTAAGTACATATATTTCTTTTGAAGAAAGTTGTCATATTAATTTTAAATCCACTGGCAACCAGTATAATTAGGGTACAACATATTCTTTCTTGCAGTAGATTTCAGAAGCATGCAAATAAAGCATATTGTTTTCCATGTTTGTTTGATTTTCATTTGGGTGTTTTTAAATTTAATGAGATTTTCCTAAATAGGTGACCAGAAAGTTCAGACCATGTTTTAATATGGACTTTTTTTTTTTTTTCTTAGTAAGCACCATTACGAATTACTAGTTTGCTATTTTGTGGTGAGGAAGAATCTCTTGTTCACTGTAGTTTGATTTTTCCTCTTGTCAGGACAAAATGAATTATTTCAGTCACATCAAGGTTAAAGATATATATTTTTCCAGTGGTAGGAATCCATTGCCAAATTAAATCATAAAGCTTTTCATGGAACTAAAACAGTTAATATGCCATATAAGACTTAATGTCCTATGCTGTTCTCATCCTGGAGTGGTCAATACTAAATTAGTTGAACTTTTAACATTAATTTCAAGACTCTGTAGTAGAATTTTCCTGAAAATTGAAGAGGAAATCCACAATGCCATTGCTTTAACAAAAAAATTAAAGAGGAGTGTTGTTTTTTTTTTTTTTTATACTTTCCATTGGGATCTTTTGAATCGCAGACTGTCTTTCCATAGAACTTGGTTTAATAGATGTTATATGGAGAGAAAAAAAAAATTCTGTGATCATACAAATTCAAGAAGGTATAAA
This sequence comes from Ovis aries, assembly GCF_016772045.2. Lineage (NCBI taxonomy): Eukaryota > Metazoa > Chordata > Mammalia > Artiodactyla > Bovidae > Ovis > Ovis aries. The sequence continues at coordinate 71,282,086 of NC_056062.1, read as the reverse complement.
ATTGTAGCGTTAAACAGGCTTCCTTATTAGAGGTGGTCACAGAGCACTTGATCATCACACATGACCAAAAGGGAATATTTTCTACAGTAGGAATTCAAAAGTGCAGAGAGCCTTTTCCCTCTAGGAGTATGTCATGAGGTCAGAATCTATGGAATGAATTTTTTCATTGATTGCAAACAAGTTCACCTTGGTTCTTGATGTTTTGATTAAGGTGTGACCTCTGAAAAGGTGGGTATTATGGACCACCATGGAATTAGCACCAGTGCTCTTCTAATTCTAAAGGGAAGGCAATGTTTGATTGTTAATTAGTGATGGAACTGAATATGACATGCCTGAGTCTAAAATTAGGTTTAATTACTTCTATATATAAGACACTGTGCACACTATGCTGGCTGCCTAAGCTAAAGTTAAATGCATTGAGATTTTGAATTCCCTGACATAGGCTGTAAACTTCAGTAACATTTAAAATATTAATGGAATGAATCAGCTGAGCTTACTCTGTGCTAAGTGGGCTCAGAGCTTTATGAACATGGACTCTTAAATGATGATGACATCTGTGGCTTAAAGAAGCTCATAAGTGGTCCAAAGAAGGGCATAAGTGGTCCAAAGTCCCACAGCTCAAAACTAGCCCAGCCAGGCTTCACACAAACTCCTAACTACCTCTGGCAAATACAGGCATGGATAGAACATGAGTAATCAGATGTGAGTTTGAGTGAACTCCGGGAGTCGGTGATGGACAGGGAGGCCTGGAGTGCTGCAATTCATGGGGTCGCAAAGAGTCAGACATGACTGAGCAACTGAACTGAACTGAATCAGTTGTTTAGTCTCATTAAAGAAAGAGTATCCTGATATATGTGAAAATAATGGGATCTTGACTGAACTGAACTGAACTGAATTTTAGAAAGGATGATTTCATTAGGATGTTACAAGATAGTCACTGAAGAATTGTCTCCAGGGGATAACATTGGTTTTAAGGTAAGAAAAGTAAATATCCCTGAAGAATTAGGTTCAAATGATACAAAGGATATATTTCTAAGCAAATTGTCTTAAGCCTATGAAAGTATATTTTAGTAGAGTTTACGGTTTTTGTAAAACTGTCAAGTTGGCGTTTTTTGGTGAGGCATTGTAATAGAAAGGGTCTTAGACTTTTGACTTTCCATTCTGCATGGACTAGGTCTTCTGTCTTAGGCAAGCTTTTGTTTTTGTTGTTGTTGCCTGAGTTCCCTTCAGTGTAAAAATGGGGAAAATAGCATGTATTTCATAGGATTATTGCAAGTGTTAAATGAAAGGACTTACATAAAGTACATAGACAACGCAAATAGCCACTAAAAAATAAATGGTGTTTTCTTCCCCTTTTCCCTACCCCGGTAATATTTGTTAAGGACATTAACTTATTTGATGTATTTATTTAAAGACAAGATAAAATACTTGAAACTTTCTACAACTGGATGGCATCCTCTTGACGTACTAATTTATAGTTGAAAATCACTATAGCATGGTTGAAAATTACTTTTGAAAAATCCCTTGGTCTTGATTCTAAGACTCATGCTTTTAACTCATTTAACATTTCGGAAAAGGTGTTCAGAAAAGCTATTATTAATTCACTAGTGAGCCTTAGAATTAATGGCACCTTAGAATCAAAGAAATACCACAGAAAACATAATGGGTAAGGTAACAAAGAGAAGTGACTGTAATTGCTCAGTGTCACACGGAGTCGGACACAACTGATGCGACTTAGCAGCAGCAGCACCATTGTTTTCTCCATTTCATTAAAAAGAAACCAAAACTCAGAAAGCCCACGTAGCAATGGGTAGAGAGAGAACTTCTGATTCCGTTGGTCAAAGTCATCTCTACTTATATTTAACATTAGCTCTCAATTCCAGAAAGAATAATTTCAAATGAGCCAAGCTGGAAACAAAAGGCATGTAGTGTAGATTAGAAAAACCTTTTATTTTTGGTATGTGTGTTATTTTTAAACTTGGTTGTGAACTAGGAAAGAATCATAAAATGTATTTCTCAAAGGCCTTTGGAAATGGATAATCGGTAGGATGGACCATTTGGAGAGGCAGATGGTCTTGAAAGGTTTGTGCAACTTGATTGTAATTTTTGTCAAGTCAAAAACTGTAGTAAATCTAAAGTGCCTTTGTATCATTGAAGTGACTCAGCATTGGTAACAAGATGTGTAAAGGAAAATCTGACCATTGGAGAAACATAGGTGTCATTTTTGGATAATTATGTTCTAACGTAAACTTATCGGTTGTTTGGTTATATAAGGGTAAATTTATAAAATACATGACTGAAAGCTTCTTTTTCTCAGTGTCACATGTGCGCAAACAAAGGCAAATCTCCAGGGAGGAGTTTAGCCTCCTGGAATGGAATATCTAAAGAGTAATGATGTACATTTTGCCTTGAAGGCTACAATCAATCTTTATTGAAAAGGATCTAGACTGACGACAGGTAGAGCTTTCTGGCAATCCTGCCTCATTACATTTTACATTTGTCTGCCATCTCCCTACCCCTCTTGGTCATTGAGGGTTATAACCATTTACTTACAGTGATTTTTTTTTTTTAACAAAGAAAGATAAATGAACCTACAATGGTAAAACACATCCTTGTTTCTTTATTTTATTTGGATCTCTGTAAAGATTTATCATTGAACTTCTCCCTTCAAAACTTAAGTAAAACATTAGGCTAGGAAAAGCTAGTGGCTTGATATATTTGTTTTATCCTTGAAAAGATAATTACAAATGTTCACTGCAATTTGATAACCAAATTTGCAATATAGTATTTTAGCATTTTTATATGAAAGGTTTTGTAAATACACACACACACACACATACACACACACACATACACACACACACACATATGTGTGTGTGTGTATGTGTTCAGTCACTCAGTCATGTCCAAATCTTTATGAACCCATGAACTGTAGCCTGCCAGGCTCCTCCATCTGTGGATTTTCCAGGCAAGAATACTGAGATGGGTTGTCATTTCCTACCAGGGGATCTTCTCAATCCAGGCATGGAACCTGCAACCTGGCCTCTTGTGTCTCCTGCATTGGCAGATGGATTGTTTACCACTGAGCCACCAGGGAAGCTCATATATCTATGTACTATCTCTCTCTCTCTCTCCACACACACACACATAATACTGTTGTTCAGTTGCTAAGTCATGTCTGACTCTGTGCAACGTGATGGACTGCAGCATACCATGTTTCCTTTGAGTCGGTGTTCCTAACCATCTCATCCTCTCTCAAGCCCCTTCTCCTTTTGCCTTTAACCTTTCTCAGCATCAGGGTCTTTTCCATTAAGCTTCAGCTTCAGTCCTTCCAATGAATATTCAGGGTTGATGTCCTTTAGGATTGACTGGTTTGATCCCCGTGCAGTCCAAGGGACTGTCAAGAGTCTTCTCCAGCACTGCAATTTGAAAGCATCAATTCTTCAACGCTCAGCTTTCTTTATGGTCCAGCTCTCACATCTCTACATGACTACCAGAAAAACCATAGCTTTTACTAAATGGACCTTTGTTGGTAAAGTGATATCTTTGCTTTTTAATACACTGTCTAGGTTTGTCATATCTTTTCTTCCGAGGAGCAAGCAGTGAAATCACCATCTTCAGTGACTTTGGAGCCCAAGAAAATAAAATCTGTCACCGTTTCTTCTTTTTACCCATCTATTTGCCATGAAGTGATGGGATTGGATGCTACGATCTTAGTTTTTTGAATGTTGAGTTTTAAGCCAGCGGTTTTTACTCTCTTCTTTCACCTTCATCAAGAGGCTCTTTAGTTCCTCTTTGCTTTTTGCCATAAGGTTGGTGTCATCTGCATATCTGAGGTTGTTGATATTTCTCCTGGCAATCTTGATTCCAGCTTGTGCTTCATCCAGCCCAGCATTTTGCATGATGTACTCTGCATATAAGTTAAATACGCAGGGTGACGGTATGTAACCTTGTTGTACCCCTTTTCCATTTTTGAACCAGTCAGTTGTTCCATGTGAGATTCTAACTGTTGCTTCTTGACCTGCATATAGGTTTCTCAGGAGACAGGTAAGGTGGTTTGATATTCCCATCTATTTAGTAATTTTCCACAGTTTGTTGTGATCCACGCAGTCAAAGGCTTTGTGCATATCAACATTCTAAGCTTAAGGTCTGATTTTAAATATTTATCATATTAAAGCATTTTGCATAAAGTATAAACATACTGTATATTTCCTGTAGCTTATGCCCCCAGATGACTTTCTAGCTAGGACATCATTGGAGCAAGGCGGTTAACAAACAGAGCTTCTCTCCCACTACACAGCACAATGCTTCCGGACATTCTATTTGGAGCAGCTGTCGGATCTGACTAACACAGCAGGATGCCTCAGAATATCTTTTCTGTAGAACTCTCATTCTTTCTCTCTCTCTCCCTTCACCTCCTCTTTTTTTTTTTTTTTTCATTTTTTTCCAAATAACAACAACAAAAAAAGGAGTTGGGGAGTTTGTATAGTTTTTCTAAAAATTAACACTTAGAAAAACCTTTTATTTTTCTGTCCATTGAGATTCTAAACTTTAATCCTCCATGAAAGAGGACACCAAGGGAAGACTAACAAAGAAAAGAAACCTGCTGTGTAAAGAATAATATTACATGTGAAAAGATAAAATTAATCTAGTCCAAACAACCTTGGCAAGTAAATAGTAATACATTATTAAATTCCAATCTCTCTTACATAAATTTTATCCATACTAAATATATGGGATACTTAATACAGATAGGTATTATAACTAAAAATCTAACCTTGAGAATTATGATAACAAAACTGATAATTTTTTAAAATATCTGTTCCTTTGTTATCAGTGTAAACACATTCACAAAAGGGAAAGTCGGAAGTAACTGGTTAGGATTTCTCCTCTGTTCCCACACTAGAACTGAGAACTGATTAAAATCCAAGTATAAGAAAATGTATTTTTCAAACACTTTGTTCTATAATGTTTACTGTACTTATTTGTCTCAGTGGTAATCTTTCCGGCCAGTTGTTTTGTTTGTGAGTTGTCTTTTCCTCAGAAACCATGGACAGCTCCTCAGAGCCTCAAAGAAAGATTGATTTTTTTGGTATGGTTTTCAAGACCCTTCTTCTACCCTTTCCCCCTGTTTCTTGGACTCACTGAGCTCTCTGCCTTTCCTCAAATATGCTACAGATTCACAATATCTGAAATGGCACCTCATTACTTTCCTGCCTAGCAAATTCTGATGATTCTCAAAGCTCAGCTCCAGTTACCCCTCAAGTGAAAGCTTCTTGCATCCTTTCTTTCCGTCTTGTCTCCGGCCAGATTACTTCCTCCCTCTCTGCATTCCTTTACTTTCTTTATTCATATCCAAGGATGGCATATATCACACTGTAATTATAGGATGCTTGCTTTTCTGCTAGTTTCTTTATCTTATGGAGAGCAGGTACTTGTATATCATTTCATCCACTAGAGCCTGGCATGGTGAAAGAGATAAATACATGAATTGAACCATAGTTTTATTTACAGATGTCAACAGCCATTTAATAAATGAGGAAATATCCATAAATGTCTTTCCTTTCTATAGGAATGTCTTTAATGTTTAAGGCGATAGATTCTCCGAATAGTTGATATTTCTAGTAGCCTGTGTATTCCCAAGGTAATTTACATTACTCCCATGTTTTTCCATAGCTTAAAGCCCCAAGCTGTGGCCTCCCTAAAGATTCCTTCCGAAATTAATGTAACTAGCTAAAATAGAAATAGAAAAAAAAAAAAAAAGAGATGAGGGCAGCAAAGGATGAGATGGTTAGATAGCATCACTGACTCAGTGGACATGAATCTGAGTAAACTCTGGGGATTAGTGAAGGACAGAGAAGCCTGGTGTGCTGCAGTCCATGGGGTTGCAGAGAGTCAGAAAGGACTTCGCAACTGAGCGACACCAGCAGCAGCTAAAATGTCATAAAATATGCTTGAAACTTACCACTTCACAGGCTCTTTTTCCATAAGATCCTCCAGCAGAAGTAATTTAGGGTTATTATCATCTAGAAGCCTACTGTATAGCTGATGGACTTGAAGTGGAGCCAGAGAAAAAGATAAAGAAGGCGGCTAAGTTCTCCTTCGCCAGGGAATCAGAAGGACAAGCTGAAAAGTGGCTTTCTTTTGACTAAAGAAAACCACATTCCACTAAAGGCAGCACATTTTCAGACAGGTGATTGGCCAACTTTATATCCAGGAGGAAAGCGGTTTAATAGGAGAGAAGTAGCTTTTCAGAGAATTAAGCGGTTTAATAGGAGAGAAGTAGCTTTTCAGAGAATTAAACTTTTTGTCTAGGTCTGGACTGTAGAAACAAGGCCTATCTCGCCCATCCCACAGTTGGGCAGTTACAGTTCTTTTGGCCCGAAAGAGAAAATCAGACTTCCAGGGAATTTTAAAAGGCCTTTTGCTTGTGAAATATGACAGTTTGCAGAAGCCTTTTCTTCTTCCATTTACCTTTCAATGAGCAAACTTATCTTCCTGACCAAAAAAAAAAAAATGCATTAAGAAGCAGCTGCAGCCATTTCCCCTTAGGCAATATGCTAGGGGAATATTTGAGAGGATAACTCCCTAAAGATAAATGGGCTCCTTTGTAGCCTCAGGCAGGAAGAATCAAGGCAAATCCTTTATCTTATACTCTGGGCACTTCTGTGGATGGGCTTGTTAGCCCAATTTAAAAATCAGTGGAGCTCTTGATGAGGAATACTTGCTTATCTGCAGTATTTCACATCCCAGTTGTTGAAGTTTTGCAGGGAGTTCCTCTGCAAGGTCGTTATGTTTTTTGTTTTTTTTTTAATTTCCAAGTTTGAGGCAATTTGAGAGGTACCTTCTTGGGATCTGGAGTAAGACTGAGAAGCTGAGTGAAGCTTCACTCTGTAAATCTGTTCCTGATTGTCAGAAGATTGTCTCTTAGGCTGTAGGGCTTGGAGCAATAGTAACTATTATTGACATGTGATGACCCAGTCATATCATACTTAACTTAAAATCCTCTCTGAGACTGTGCTCAAATCCCTCTTGATCATGTTCTAGGACTCTCCTTTTCACTGAACCTCACTACTTTGCCCCTCTCTCCCCACAGACTTGTCTTCTTTTTCATCACGCACGTCTGCCTTTAGGATCTCCTTGTCCTGGATTGAGGTTTCTGCAAATATTTATTTCTCTCCTTTACCTCTGATGAGCCCACAAAGAAAAGACAGCAGAAATCCTCAGAAGGGGAGAAGTGGAAATGGTTATGAAAACTAATGTTTTAACTTGTCCCATGATTCTGCTGCTTTTCCTATAGTGATGCTAATTGGATATGCCCTTTCATTTGGAATTCAGGGCAAAATAGATAATATTTTATCAGTTAAAAATCTACAGAGCATCTCCTTCTTTCCACAAGTACTTTCTTGGTGATGAGTATGAAATCACTCTGTTTTTAACTCTTATTCTTTCTTTCTCTCCCTCTCTTTTCTATTTTTCTTCTCCCCTGTCATTCTTGACAACAGTTATTATTTTGCTTACAGCTTTGACGGATGGAAATGTTGATTAATAATGTCTAAGAGTTAGTAACATAAGTCTGTAGTATAATACTTCATGTGACAAGAATGAAATTCCTTCAAATCTAGGATTCATTTTACCTCTTCAAATTACATGTTGAAAACAGTAATTTTTAGGTAGAATGGCCTTTGAAATCACAGTTTACAAAAACAGCATGTAAAAATTTTGTTTGTTGGGAGAAAGACCAGTGGGTTTACATACATTTTTTCCCATATTAATGTTTTCAGTTGATTATTCATGTTTCAAAGAAAAAAGTTTAATAGATCTGATAGGTTTTATTTTTTTAAGCATATTTTTTTTTCTCCCTCAGTTAATGAAAGAAGTATTTACAGTGAGGAGGGTTCTCTGAGAGTGGGCCTGTGAGTGGCAGTGGTGTGCGTAGCAGGGGGAGCAGGTGAGAAACAGAAGTTGGGGTGGATGTTGAGGTTGGGGATGGGGTGCTGGGGAGGGCACTGATGGACTGAGCAAACCTGTTGTTGCTAAGTTGTGTCTGACTCTGTGACCCCACGAACTGCAGCCCACCAGGCTTCCCTGTCCTTCCAGAGTTTGCTCAGAGTCATGTCCACTGAGTCGGTGATGCCATCCAACCATCTCATCCTCTGTCGCCCCCTCTCCTCTTGCCCTCAATATTTCCCAGCATCAGGGTCTTTTTCAATGAGTCGGCTCTTCACATCAGATAGGCAAAGTATTGGAGCTTTAGCTTCAGCCCTTCCAGTGAATATTCAGGGTTAATTTCCTTTAGGATTGATTGGTTTGATCTGCTTGCTGTCCAAGGGATTCTCAAGAGTCTTTTCCAGTACCACAATTTGAAAGCATCAGTTCTTCAAGTGCTCAGCCTTCTTTATGGTCCAAAGTTGTGAATGTGCCTGGTGGTGAAAGTAAAGTCTGATGCTGTAAAGAACAGTATTGCATAGGAACCTGGAATGTTAGGTCCATGAATCAAGGTAAACTGGATGTGGTCAAGCAGGAGATGGCAAAAGTGAACAAAGACATTTTAGGAATCAGTGAACTAAAGTGGATGGGTGCCGGGGTCCAGCCCCGGTGGATCCAGGGAATTCGAAGGGTGGACGGCGTTGGCGTGGAAAGACTTGTTTATTGATTGATATAAGATTAGATTAAGAAACTATAGCGTAGTAGGAAGATTAAGTGGAGGAAGAGGGCTGAATAGCTTGGTTTACGCGGAAGACCAATAAAATTCCAGACAAGGAATTTGCACCATCTATGTTGGGCCACCGGCGCCCGCTTGAATATCTAAGGGTGCCTCGCCTTAAGCTCCCTTTCGTGCGGGTCTTAACAGCCAGGGCAAGTAAGTAGACCTGGCGAGCCTCCGCGCCCCAGGTGGAGATTCAGCCTGAAGTTAAAGTAAAGAGCAGAGAGAGGGAAAGGGAGAGAAGAAGAAAGAGAGAAAGACAAGGGGGGAGCCAGAGTCCCAAGAAACCAGGCCGAGAGACTAGTTCGAGAAACTGGTCCGAGAAGCTGGCCCGAGAAACTGGTCCGAGAAGCTGGCCCCCCTCCTTTATTGTTCAGAAGGCCTTTTATACTTTTGATAAACATGGAGATCAATGGGTAACACAAAATTATGTAGCGTTCGCAACCCAGATTCTTTCCGTATATCATTTTGTATACAAAAGGTCTCAGGTGATTTACATTATCTTCTGGCCAAGAGGCTTGTTAACACTTTTTGGCTCTCTTCCTTAATGAATGTTGATTTTGTTTCCCCTGAAGTGTTTTTCTTTAATCTGCATCTCCTTAAAGCATTAAAGTTACATCTCTATAGAACAAAGGTGCAGTGGGATATAACAAAAAAGGTACTTAACTCAAAGATCTAATGTTGCTAATACAAGATCTACTACTTGCATTTCTATATACCAACTATATCTAAAAATAAAGGATATGAAAATTTGGCAGCAAGTATTGACTCAACAAATGAAACTTTTAATCAGTCCTATTCTAAAGATTTTGACTCCTCGGAAGCTCCTACATTCCTGGGATGTTTTAAGCTTCCTGTGCCTCCTGCGGTCAGGAGGCCTCAAACAATCACATGCGCAGCTGTACGAGTCCTGCAGGCAGGCTAGAAAGCCGTCAGAGGAGTATTTGGATTGAAACACTCTTTCAAATGCAGAAGACTAAAGCCCTGAATTGACTTTTTCCAGAAAATGTCAGAAGAGTAGAAAAGCAGAGCACAAAAGCCGGCAAATTTTTGTTGGGGTACATGCTTAGGAATTTCCAGAGGGGCCCCTGAAGTCTGAGCACGCCTTGCGTATGTCAGCTTCCTTCCTCATGACCTTGTCACTGGCGGGATTCCTCACACTGGCTCCCGGCAGATGGGAATGGGTGAATTTAATTCAGATGACCAAGCAAACCCTGGATATTATTCAATACCATGCAGAGCCTTTTTCCAACTTATAAATGATGTTAAGATTGTTTTGAAAAGATGTTTGGTGAGCAGTGGGAATTAAGAGTGATGAGGTAGAAGAGGAAATCAGAGTGCAGCCTCACACAGGCTTTCCCCACAAACCAAAGGCACAGACCCCAAATTCTACCCCAGACTTCATTTGAAATGACATTCAAAGTTGCCTTCAGCACCCCTAACAAGTGATTATTTTCTAACATGATGATTTATGCTACAATTGTGAAATAATCAACTCTCATTCAGAGCCACCAACTATCTTTTGAGTTTGATGTTGAAAAAAATTTGAGATTAACCTTTTGTAGAGATGCCCTAGATTATTACTTGGAAAGCAAATTTGTTAAAGCACCTCTTTATGTAACGTTATTTATCTTCATTATGCAAATAAAAATCGAACAGTAACAAAGCCTTATTATATGAAAGAACAGCATGTGATACAAGGAAAGGACCAAAGGCTGGGAGCCAGGATGCCTGAATTCTAGCTCGGCCGTCCCCATTCCCAGCGAGAATGGCACTGCTTTTATTCATTTTGTGTATTGAATTTCCGTGTCATGTTTTATTTGAAAAGAAGGTTTTATACCAACAAAGAGGAAAAAAGCTTTAGAAACCTTTGTATGCCGTGTCCTGGGTTTGTCCTTGGGTACAGGGACATTTCCTTTCTGTTTTCAGAGCACCTGGTGCTCTCTGTTGACATCAGCCACCCTCTGTCCCCCATGCTGAGCTCACCTGTCCTGAGTGATGATCAGCATGGGAGGAACTCTCTATAAGTGTTTTACCTGTGGATTATCTCATTAATGGGTAAACTTTTTCTGTAGAGGGCCAGATGGTAAATATTTTAGGCTTTGGGGGCCATAAGGACTCTTTTGGCTTATCTCTGCTGATACAGTACAAAAGAAGCCATGAGATGGTATGTATTATGTTTGAATAAAACTCACACAATGTAAGATAAAAAAATATAATACACATCCTTTAACTTTCAAATCTGGTAGGTTTTCTATAATTCCTTCTGCGGCCTCCTGAACTATAAAAAATGCATTTATCATCCTGAAGTGGATAACAGACCTTTTAGGAAAAGAATAAAAGTAATAAAAGAGGAGATAGACTTTGGAGAGAATTTTAAAGCTTTTTTAGTTCATTAGAAATTTTCCCCTCAGGAGAATAATGCATTTTCTTAATGTTGTTTAGCTGTTAATGAATTTTTGTGTAATGTATTCTGCTAATGATGTAAACACACATTAATATCTTTGCTTCATTAATATTTCCCTGTAGAATTAATCTGTATGTGTTTTTCTTTATTTGCACGTTTTTCCTGCAGAGGACCTACTACCTATAGGAGACCGTATAGCATGATGTTGCAGTGGTTAAGAGTCCTAAGGCTGAAAACAGATTCCCTGGTTTTGACCTCCAACTTTGGCATTTATCTTTAGCAAATTTCTAAACTTCTCTGTTCTTCAGTTTTCTCAGCTATACAGTGGATATGATAATAGCATCTATGACAGGGTTGCTGTGAAGATTCTGTGAGCTAATACAGGACAGCCCCGGCTGTGTATATGCTGGTTACTGTCATTCATGTTCAGGGAATGTTATCCAATATCACTATTTCTGTTAATGCACATCAACTCTTGAGTCCCTCTGAAATTTACCAATCACATTTCTTTTTCCTGATTTATGTTTTTCATTTGGATCTGAATGTTTTAGGAAGATGCCCATACAGAGAAAACCTCAAAATATATTCAAATATAAATTTTCTTTAAAGGTGAAAGCATTTCTATAGAAGAATGAATTTTATTAATGTCATCTATCACAATTCCTATTTGCTGCTTATGAAATAAAAGAAGAGAAGAGAGGTGTGCACGGCCAGCAGTCATCATCAATATGATTGATTTTGTATCAGTACAGTATGCTTCTACAGTTGATCATAGATGGAAAATAAGAGATCTGAGTTAGATTGTTTGTCTTTGATCAAATCACATAACCTCTGTGAGCTCCCTTCCTCAGTGGGCTAAATTTAAGACCCTTTTCAGCAGTAAAAATGTGTCCCCAGTATTTTTATGAACATAAAATCACCCTCAATGTATTAGTACACTCAGTTCAGTTCAGTTGCTCAGTCGTGTCTGACTCTTTGCGACCCCATGAATTGCAGCACACCAGGCCTCTCTGTCCATCACCAACTCCTGGAGTTCACTCAGACTCACGTCCATCGAGTCAGTGATGCCATCCAGCCATCTCATCCTCTGTCGTCCCCTTCTCCTCCTGCCCCCAATCCCTTCCAGCATCAGAGTCTTTTCCAGTGAGTTAACTCTTCTCATGAGGTGGCCAAAGTACTGGAGTTTCAGCTTTAGCATCATTCCTTCCAAAGAACACCCAGTGCCGATCTCCTTTGGGATGGACTGGTTGGATCTCCTTGCAGTCCAAGGGACTCAAGAGTGTTCTCCAACACCACAGTTCAAAAGCATCAATTCTTCAGCACTCAGCCTTCTTCACAGTCCAACTCTCACATCCATACATGACCACTGGAAAACCATAGCCTTGACTAGACGGACCTTAGTTGGCAAAGTAATGTCTCTGCTTTTGAGTATGCTATCTAGGATGGTCATAACTTTTCTTCCAAGGAATAAGCGTCTTTTAATTTCATGGCTGCAGTCACTATCTGCAGTGATTTTGGAGCCCCCCAAAATAAAGTCTGCCACTGTTTCCACTGTTTCCCATCTATTTCCCATGAAGTGATGGGACCAGATGCCATGATCTTCGTTTTCTGAATCTCGAGCTTTAAGCCAACTTTTTCACTCTCCACTTTCAGTTTCATCAAGAGGCTTTTAGTTCCTCTTCACTTTCTTCCATAAGGGTAGTGTCATCTGCATATCTGAGGTTATTGATATTTCTCCCAGCAATCTTATTTCCAGCTTGTGTTTCTTCCAGTCCAGCGTTTCTCATGATGTACTTTGCATATAAGTTAAATAAGCAGGGTGACAATATACAGCCTTGACGTACTCCTTTTCCTATTTGGAACCAGTCTGTTGTTCCATGTCCAGTTCTAACTGTTGCTTCCTGACCTGCATACAGATTTTTCAAGAAGCAGGTCAGGTGGTCTGGTATTCCCATCTCTCTCAGAATTTTCCAGTTTATTGTGATCCACACAGTCCAAGGCTTTGGCATAGTCAATAAAGCAGAAATAGATGTTTTTCTGGAACTCTCTTGCTTTTTCCATGATCCAGCGGATGTTGGCAATTTGATCTCTATTCCTCTGCCTTTTCTAAATCCAGCTTGAACATCAGGAAGTTCACGGTTCACGTATTGCTGAAGCCTGGCTTGGAGAATTTTGAGCATTACTTTCCTGGCATGTGAGATGAGTGCAATTGTGTGGTAGTTTGAGCATTCTTTGGCATTGCCTTTCTTTGGAATTGGAGTGAAAACTGACCTTTTCCATTCCTGTGGCCACTGCTGAGTTTTCCAAATTTGCTGACATATTGAGTGCAGCACTTTCACAGCATCATCTTTCAGGATTTGAAATAGCTCAACTGGAATTCCATCACCTCCAGTAGCTTTGCTCATAGTGATTCTTTCTAAGGCCCGCTTGACTTCACATTCCAGGATGTCTGGCTCTAGATGAGTGATCACACATTGTGATTATCTGGGTCGTGAAGATCTTTTTGTACAGTTCTTCTGTGTATTCTTGCCACCTCTTCTTAATATCTTCTGCTTCTGTTAGGTCCATACAATTTCTGTCCTTTATGGAGCCCATCTTTGCATGAAATGTTCCCTTGGTATCTCTAATTTTCTTAAAGAGATCTCTAGTCTTTCCCATTCTGTTCTTTTCCTCTATTTCTTTGCATTGATCACTGAAGAAAGCTTTCTTATCTCTCCTTGCTATTCTTTGGAACTCTGCATTCAGATGCTTATATCTTTCCTTTTCTCCTTTGCTTTTCACCTCTCTTCTTTTCACAGCTATTTGTAAGGCCTCCCCAGACAGCCATTTTGGTTTTTTGCGTTTCTTTTCCATGGGGATGGTCTTGATCCCTATCTCCCATACAGTGTCACGAACCTCCGTCCATAATTTGTCAGGCACTCTATCTATCAGATCTAGTCCCTTAAATCTATTTCTCACTTCCACTGTATAAGGGATTGGATTTAGGTCATACCTGAATGGTCTAGCAGTTTTCCCTACTTTCTTCAATTTGAGTCTGAATTTGGTAATAAGGAGTTCATGATCTGAGCCACAGTCAGCTCCTGGTCTTGTTTTTGTTGACTGTATAGAGCTTCTCCATCTTTGGCTGCAAAGAATATAATCAATCTGATTTCCGTGTTGACCATCTGGTGATGTCCATGTGTAGAGTCTTCTCTTGTGTTGTTGGAAGAGGGCGTTTGCTATGACCAGTGCATTTTCTTAGTGGATACTAAATGGTAAAATGAAATCATAGAAACTTGAATGCTTTTTGCAAAGAACCTGTAGAATAATGCTTGCTTTATCTAGTGATATATTTTGGACTCTGAGTCAATCTCTCTTTTTTATACCATCTTTCCATTAAACTTGGTATATACAGATAATTCATATGGCCAATTAAATGTTGAAGAGAGAAAATAACCATCTCCTGCTAGTGTGTATTCACTTGGCTAGTGGGGGAAACAGTTGCCTTCCTTTTGATACTTGTTTTTCTGTTCAGCATACAAATGAATTAAAGGTCTCTAATGTAGCCATCTTGTTTGAATTGTAAAGTATGAAAGTGTTTGATTACTATTATATTGAAATTGCCAGTAAGTATCTGAATTAAGTTCAGTATAACAGGTTTTATTGAAATGTCCAGCTAGGTGTAGCATTGGATATATATTATTTGTTAACATTTTATAATTATCTGTTTGGGGAAGTAAAATTTTCATAGGTCGAAAGATCAATGAACCATAGAAAAAGATAAGACAATATACAATTTAGTGGCAAAGAAGAAGAAAATCAAAGAGCGCTGGATGAGGAAAGGTTTCCTGGGTTTAATAGGACTTGACCATGGCTTTAAAAGGTGTGTTAGCAATCTCCAAAACTACCTTCAGGCATGATGATTCACTAGATGGAATCACAAGATTCAGAAGTTGTTTATTCATGGTTATGAACAAGAAGAAGTCAATCAAAAACAATAACAAAATAAAACATTGAAATACATGATGCATACTTCCCTAGTGGCTCAGGTGGTAGAGAATCTCCCTGCACTGTGGGAGACTTGGGTTCTATCCCTGGATTGGGAAGATCCCCTGGAGAAAAGAATGGCTACCCACTCCAGTATTCTTGCCTGGGAAATACATGAACAGAGGAGCCTCCCAGGCTCCGGTCTATGGGATCCCAAAGAGTCAGACATGATTGAGCAACTAACTAATAAATACATAAGCAAAACAGACGGAAAAAGTGTAGTGATTCTGTTCCGTTTTTAATGTTTTAATGTTGTATTCACGAAGCAAACTGTACTTTCAGATTACTCCTTTTTACTCTGTTTTAATTACTTATGATATGATTGTAGGTCCCATCTTGGTCTCTCAAGATTTGTGCGGTTGATCACGGGCATGCAACTTTCTAGTCTGTCTTTTTTAGCTGATCAAAGAGAGTCTTTGAAGTTTTAAATCTGTGATTACAAGTGAAGAATTTTATTAATCAATAGAATAATTATATTATTATTAATTCTAATAATTCTGTTAAGCAATCAAATTATGTTTCCAAGTCCTTAAGCAGTTTTGAAAATGTACTACTTATTTGTTAAAATGATTTCTAGTACCTGAAAAATCAGAATGGTATTGTATCAGGTTGGCCTAAAGTGTTGTATAAGAGCAGTGTTAAGATACTCTGGTTAGATAAATTTTATCATGTTTACTGGGATATTAAAAAGCATCGCCTGCAGTATAATCCCAATAAGATAAGAAAAAGGGTAAGAAAAATAAATTTAAATTTAATGTTGCTCATATTTCCTGACCTAAATTCTACCCCTGGAAAGACAAGCAGGTTCTTCCTCTTGTCCGGAAGATAGAACAATAGTCAAGTTACCAGGTGATTTTTACTTCTGATTAGGAAATTTTAATTTAAGCCCAGGGATCTTTGTCAATATTTTCCTCCCTGTTCTCCACTTTAATCTTTTCCAAGAGGATCATTATTATTATTTTGAGGGTCTCTTCTTATAACACATTTATATACATCTGTGTTCTTCTCTTTTGAGATCAGATCTCTATTTCTGAGCAACCTTGGCTGTTTGTTTTATTTGGAAAAAATCAGAAACCTGGATATTTAAGAAGACATTTTCTATCATCTTCTAACACCACTTCTCTTTTCCTCAACGTCAGGCCTCCTGAACTCTGCAGTCAGTATAATTTGGTTTCTACACCCTCAAGTGGACAAACCCGGGTTTCTGTTTCTCATCAGAGAGATCATTTCCGTTTATATCAACCCTCCTTCTCTCCTGTATTCAGTGTATAGTCTTGGACGAAACAGTGCTCTTGTTGCTTCCATGAACTGATGGAGAGAGCTCTGTTAGTGTTCCTTCTACTGAGCTGCTAGCCTGTCAAGAATGCTAACTTTAAAAGGCCTCTATTGAGAGACACTGCTGCTGCTGCTGCTGAGTCGCTTCACTACCTTGTATAAAATAGGCAGCTAGTGAGAAACTGCTGTATAGCCCAGGGAGCTGTCTGCTGCAGAAACTAACACGTCACTGTGAAGCAATTATACTCCAATTAAAAAAATTAAATTGCAAAAAACGGTAAATGAAAGGGCCGGCCTCCACTCCAACTTCTTGCCACATCCTTGATCCCATTATGGACATACATTCACTAAGTTTCCGCCATCTGTGCTGTAAGCCAGCTCCCCAGTTAGGGTTCATGGGTTACCAGTTTCACTGTTTTATCTTCATTTTTAGCACCTGGGAATTTTCCTTGTTTCTTCCAAGCTCAGATAATTTGCTATTGAATTATATCTCTCACTTCTGTCTGTCTGTAGCAAAGATAGGGGAAGTCGCATTAGCCGACTCCACCATATTACTGAAAATATGAGTCTTGGAGTCACTGTCTATGCCATTATTTCACAGAAATTACCTCTTTTCCTCCCCATCTTCTCCCTCTCCACCTCTCTTTTCTATCTCCCTTCTTTTTCCTTATCTGACTTGTTGGGTCTCATTTGTAAGAAAAAAAGATTACATACCGATGAATAGGGGACTTATTTGTTTTCAAACCAGTATCCTCTGGGCCTAGGTGTTTTCTTTGGGCTCAAATTATGTACAGTTTTCCTTTTATGTACAATTATCAGTTTTACTAATTAAAGTACATTTTGGTAATTATAAGTTATGTTACAAACTAGAGGGCTGTATATGGTGTTTATTTTCATTAAACATTGTCATAGTCAACTTTTCAATTATTCATTAAACAAATGTCTATTGAATACCTTTCATACTTCTCTAAGTGCTTGGACAAAAATATATCCCTGTGCATTTTTGTGAGAGAGGGCATAGAGAATAAACAAACATAATAAAAATTTCCATTTATGATGAAAATATTTATTTGCCTATGGTAATAATTTCACAAATAAAGTGTCCTTTATAAAAGTTTTCTCTTGTATCTAATCACCAGATTATGTTTTAATGTGCTGTATATTCAGTATTAGTGCAGGGCCTACATTGATCGACTCACTATTCTCTCTGTTTTTATCATATATTTAGTTCATTCACATTGAACTACATTGTGGAGAATAAAAATATAGAGAGCAATTTTATGTCCTCTTAAAAATTATAGCTTGAACTAGAAAGAGGTTACTTCTTGCTCCTACTCTTTGATTTCATTTTAATTTCAAAGCTAATTTCATGCTTTTAAATGTTAAAGTACTATAAGGGTTTTCAACTTCCTGTCTTTAATTCTACCATTATCTATTATCTACCATGCTAATTTCTTTCCTGATTAATCGGGACTACAACAGACACCAGAACAGAAATAGCAGAGGTCAGAATGCTTACCAAATGATGTTCTGATATAATGCATAATTCATGAAATGTTATATTCACTCATATTTTTCATTGTGCTCAACTGAAAATGTGCCTTGCTAAATGCAACTCTCTACATTGTTTTAAATGTTGAGATCTACTGGCTTTTTCCTGTTAGCTTTCATCATAAATGATTCTTCAAAAAAAGGATCCTTTTGGTTTTGTCTCTTAAGGTTCTCCAAAGTTGGTTACTCAGTGCCAAAGGAATGATAAGTATCAGTTCATAATTCAAATTAACCTACTGATAATGAGTTTATTTCATTATATAATATAGTTACTTTTAACCAATATTCTATTATTTTGTGTTTTCAAAGAGGAAGTTAATTTACTGCTGTTCTTGCATTGGTAATCAGGACTCTCAGCTGCAAGTGGCAGAAATTCAAATCAAATTAGCTTAACTGAGAAAGGAATGGGAAGGGTAAAGGTTGTGGCAGTGATTCAAGCATGGTGCATCCAGGGCTTCACCCAATAGCACGAGTATCCTGGATGCATTTATGTCTCTCTCACCTTTACTCACTTCTTACTTTGACATCCGTTTTTGAGTAACAGGTGGCAACAGAGATGGTCCTTAGTTCCAGGCCTCATAGTTCACATTTACAGAGAAAAGACTATGATTCTCTTCCCCCTGATGTTTATAATTTCTTCAGAAGGGTTATATTTGGCCTTTCTCTCCACGTGCATACCCTTGGATAAGTTTGCATCCCAAAGGATGAGAAGCTCTGATTAATATGAGTTGAGTGTCTTACTGAGGGGGGAAAGAGGAAATGGCCTGGTTAGGGGACAGGAGGTTCTTACACAGGAGGACAAGGTGACCAGCAATAACAGACTCCCATGTCCAGTTCAGGTCTTTGTGATGCCAGGCGTCAATCTGGGAGTGCGCATAACAAATCTCTCAGCTAACAGTTCTTCAGGTCAGTTACTTAAATTTTAAAATATCTTCAAAGTGATCTAAATCTCTAGGAATCATGGACAGCTCAGATATGATTCTGCAAATGTCAGAGCATGTTTTCCCCTCCATTCAAATCACTGCTGGGACTTACCTGGTGGTCCAGTGTTTAAGAATCTGCCTTGCAATGCAGGGGATGGGAGTTTGATCCTTGGTTGGGAAACTAAGACCCTACATGCCGTGGAACAACTGAGCCCACAGACCACTGCTACTGAGCCCACATGCTTTGGAGCCCGAGTGCCCCAACTAGAGGGGTCCGTGCACTGCAACAAAAGCTCCTGCGTGCTGCAGCTAAGACCCAGAGCAACTAAAGAAATAAAGAAATACATAAAATATTTTAAAAAATCAATCCACAGTTAATCATGCTGCCTATTCAGAACTAAAGAAATATAAACAGACTACATTGGAGTAATGTGTGTATCGTGTTTGTGTTCTATGAGGTAGCATTCTTCAGAGTGTTACAGGGCTTTAGAGGTCAAGGTGGAAGACACGAATGGTAGGACAGTGCCCTGATATGAGTAGGTTGGGGGCCCTTTTGATTCGGGGAGGTGGAAGACACACTGATGTTTATAGATTAGCCTCATTTCTTTCATATCATTCAAGGGGAAGATTGTAATGATGTCAAGTTTGTTATTTGAAGGTTACTCTTATCTAGTAAAATCCTCTTTTGGATTAAAAAATCCCCTTTAAAAATTAAACATAAATTTAATAAGCAAAGGAAGCACAACTGTATTCTTGGACGTGCCTGAAAATTCACAAAGTGAAACATAAGCACAGCCCTGCCAGCAGCTGATTGTAGCGGAGATGTTATACGTCAGTGTTGGTCAGCCTTGCTTGCTGAGACTCACACGTGGTGACAGTTTTGCTTCAGAATTGCCCAGAATAAAAGACAGAAGAGGAGGAAGGTAATAGGAGAAAAGAAAAGCTCTCAGCAGGAATAGTGCCATAATAGGAGTCCTTATCACCTTTCATTCTTTTAGACCAGGGCATTTAATGGTTCTCATTTCAGAGTCATTATTTAGAAACTTAAATATCTCTAATTGAATCAGTGTTTGAGTAAAGCCATGGCTTCTTTTCATTTCTGCTGCCCAAACTCCCAGCTCCATCATGTCCAGCCTCCATTACCACTTTGGCCCTCCAGATACCTACCTACTCCATAGCCTGTCCCCTGAAGTTCATGCAGAACTTTGGGTCGGGGTCACCTTTGTCTGGAGTCAAACTCATTTTGCTGCTTATCTTTGTGAGACTCATCCGTGACACCTTTTCATCTGCAGGGGCTTCCCTAGTAGCTCAGTTGGTAAAGAATCTGCCTGCAATGCAGGAGACCTGGGTTCAATCCCTGGGTCAGGAAGATCCCCTGGAGAAGGAAATGGCAACCCACTCCAGTAGTCTTGCCTGGAGAATTCCATGGACAGAGGAGTGGGACAGGCTGAAGTCCATGGAATTGCAGAGTCAGACACAACAAGAAAGAAGCAAAACTTGTTTTTCTACACAAGGCTCTTTATTTTAGGCATAGACTTTGGAATCTTGGAGTGAGTGAAGTCGCTCAGTCATGTCTGACTCTTTGCAACCCCATGGACTGTAGGAGCCTACCATGCTCCTCTGTCCATGGGATTCTCCAGGCAAGCGTACTGAAGTGGGTTGCCATTCCCTTCTCCAGAGGATCTTCCCAACTCAGGGATCGAACCCAGGTCTCCCACATTGTAGGCAGACGCTTTATCGTCTGAGTTACCTGGAATCTTGGAGCCACAGTCAAATCATAGTTCTGCTTGTTAGCTGGCTAACACAGGTATCAGTTTACACAACTTCTTTATTTCTCAGCCTTCTCATCTATAATCGGGTGATCAAAATAAGGTCTGCTTTTATAGACTTGTTTTGCAATGATTCAATGAGAAAAAATATATGTGGCTTTTACCACAGTAGGTGGCATATAGTTAGATTTTTATTGAGGTATAGTTGACATACAATATTACATTAGTTTTAGGTGTATAACATAGTGATTTGCCATTTGTGTATGTTGTGAAATAATCACTACAATAAGTCTAGAAACCGTCTGTCACTGTACAAAGTTAATAAAATATTATTGACTCTGTTCTCTATGCTGTACTTAAAATCCCCACGACATTTATTTTATAGCTAAGACTGTGTACCTCTTAATCCTCTTCATCCATTTCACTCCCCCCATCATCCTCCCTTCTGGCAACCACCAGTCTGTTCTCTGTATCTATGAGTTTTGTTTTATTTTGTCTGAGTTTTCTTTTTGTTTTTATTTATTTATTGTTTCTTTTGTTTTTTAGATTCCACTTATAAGTGAAACCATGTAGTATTTGTCTTTCTCTGATTTGCTTAGCATTATACCCACAAAGGCCACCCATGTAGTCCAACATGGCAAGATTTCATACTTTTTTGTGACTTAGAGTCCCATTGCATGGACTCCACATCTTTATCTATTCATCCATTGATAGACACCTAGGTTGTTTCCACATCTTGGCTATTGTAAATAATGCTACAATGAATACAGGATGCATATATCTTTTTGAGTTAGTGTTTTCATTTTCTTCAGATGGATACCTAGTAGGAGAATTGCTTGACCATTTAGTAGATCTATTTTTAATTCTTTGAGAAACCTCCATACTGCGTTCCATAGTAGCTACACCAAGCTGTTATCAAGAAGGACAAGAAATAGCAAATGTTGGCAAGGATATGGAGAAAAGGGAACCCTTTTGCACTGTTGGCATCTAGTTCGTCCTTAATAAGTATTGGCCACGCTATGAATTCTATCTCTGTTCCTAGCCTCATCTTTGGGCCGGTCCCCTATATCTGCCCTGTGATTTAGTCACAAACTTCTTATTTCCTGGGTTGCCATTCTGTTTTATAAATCTTGGCCTTTATACATTCTGCTTCCTCTGTTTCCCCAAGGTTGAGTGATTAAAGATTAGTATTATATCTTACTTGCAGCTACAGTTCTTAATACAGTGCCAGGCACCTTTTTGAAGGCTTGTAAGAAATAATGTTGAATGAGGGCAGCTGTTCATTCCTGAAAATAAAATTAGCTCCTTCAAGTATTAGTATTTGCTTTTAGTTTGGCATTATAGTTGGGTAAGGTAGAAGCCTCTGGAAAAAAAACTACTTCACCCCAGACAGCCAAGTGTGGAATAGGTTCTTTGGGCTAAGTCGGTGATTTTTTAAAAAATCACAACCCTTCTCAACTATCTCTGACCAAACTATCTGTTACAACAGACAGACACTTAATATTTGATACCTTAAAAAGGGTAAATATGCTCATTTATGAAATTAAAAGGGAAAAGAAGATAATTGTCTCATGGGTGAAAGTTCTCTGAATGTGCTTTGTTTACCTGATAAGTAGCATTAAGTCTTGCTTATGGCTTAGTCTCTCAAGACCCCACCTTTGCTGCTTGGGAGCAAATCATACTGAACCAGCATGATTCCGTATAAGTGCAGGTGACTGCTGTTGACATCACTGGGCTGTGTCATCAAGGTATGAAGAGCTAGTGGCACTTTTATTTGATCAGTTTTGAAGCATTCAACCAAAGTGATTATATCACACAGTAAAATACATTAGAAACATTTCTACTACAAAAATATGTGGTTGTTTCTGGCAACTTTTTCTGAGGACTCAGAAAAAATAATAATTCTCTGATCTCCAGAAGCTAATTTTGTTAAGTGGTAACTGGCTGGTTTTAAAAATGTTAGTTAAAGGGAAAAGTATGAAGTGCAAGAGGAACTAAGTTTCACTGTAAATATCTCTTAGACTTTGGAGTTGTTTATTTACATATTGCTGTGATTTAGTATTGGTGAGTTGCCCAGAATCACAGAAGTACAATAAATAACTGTCTTGTTCAAGACCTACTTGTTATTTGTCTGTTTATGAACTGCTACTCCAATATTATTTGCTCTACTTTATAAATATTTAAGTTCACTTTAACTTAAATCTTCAAGTAAACAAACATTTCATCCAGTGACCAAAAAAAAAAAAAAAGTAGTATATTCTAATTGTCTAATATCAACAAAACATTTTAAAGTTAACTTGTTGCAGATATGGTCAGGTATTTTCCATTTGTTGATTGAAATGAAATATTTGAAAAATTGCTTCAAATGTTTTTCACAATTAAAAATTTTGTCACCATAGATTAACTTGTCATGGAAACACTTATACAAATACATTTTTCTTTACGAATTCATTGCAATTACAGTATCATAGATGCATTTTAGAATTAAGTTATAAAATTATGTTAAACACATCTTGTATTAGCTTTTTAGTAAAGCTATAATGTAATAAGTGATGACTTTGAAGTTATTTGTGAGAATTACAGAAGGAATGTCTCTAAATTCCATTTGGACAGAATTTTATTCTTTGTAATTTGTGATAGGAAACACTACGTATCGTTACCGGAATACTTTGGACACCATTTGTTATATTTATTTCTTAGAAAGGATGGGGTGGGTGTAGCACTCCTCTCCTTCGGTCCAACTCCCCATACATAATTTCTTCTCCTTTTTGTTTTCTCATAAAATAAATGACAACATTCTTTGGATTAGGGAATTTATAGAACCAAGTCATGTATTCAGGAATTGGGAAGCCAATATGGGAGGGTATCAAGGGAAAGTTTGTGCTAAAGCTGAAACTCCAGTACTTTGGCCACCTCATGTGAAGAGTTGACTCATTGGAAAAGACTTTGATGCGGGAGGACTGGGGGCAGGAGGAGAAGGGGACAACAGAGGATGAGATGGCTGGATGGCATCACTGACTCGATGGACTTGAGTCTGAGTGAACTCCAGGAGTTGGTGATGGACAGGGAGGCCCGGCGTGCTGCGATTCATGGGGTCGCAAAGAGTCGGACACGACTGAGCGACTGAACTGAACTGAACAAGGGAAAGTAGGCTAACATGATAAATTAACAGCTTCAAAATTAGAGCTGTGCATATACTGTTTTAAGAATCTGTTTTTGCTGTATTTCTTCTTCTAGTTGGATCTTTTTCCAGTTGGATCTCCACTTTTAAAAATATTATAGAAGAAAAACTGACAAGATCTTGCCATGTTTATTTAAGAAACTTGCCATGCTTATCATAACAAATTAATGTTTTTCATTCTGGTCCACGCTTCTATGTCAGTGCAGACTGGTAACTAACATTTCTTTGATTAGCAGAGATCTGTGAATTGTAATAGGGGTAGCACTACTCTTGTTGCTCAGTGGTAAAGAATCTGTCTGTCAATGCAGGAGACTTGGGTTCAATCCCTTGGTTGGGAAGATCCCCTGAAGAAGAAAATGGCAACCTACTCCAGTATTCTTGCCTGGGAAATCCCATGAACAGGGGAGCCTGACAGGCTACAGTCCATGGGATCACAAGGAGTCAACATGACTTAGCAACTAAACAACGACAATCACTACCCTGAGTCACCTCCTGGGTCTGTATTTCATGTCTGCTTGATATTTCTATAACACATTCTACATGCAATATCAGAGTTTCTGTGCTCTTTCCCATTCTGCACGCAGTGTATTGGAATTAATTTGCATCTTGTTTTCTAGATGTCACTAAGTTTCCGTATAAAAAAGAAGAAATTTATCACACTTATCATAACAAATTAGATTTATACTGATTCCTACGTAATTTGTTGGTCTGAAATTGAATGCATTTATAGTACAAGGGCTGATCAAGGGAAAAGCCAAGAAAGGTAAAATTGAGTTTTGGAGACTTGTACCTTATAATTGAGACTCAAACCTACCATGTCATGTCTGTGGAGTTTACATTTCCTTTGGCAACACATTAAATGTATTTTTAATCAAAATAAAATGTTTGCCATAAAATTCACCCCTTTAAAGTATAGAATCAGTAGTTTATATATATATATATATATATATTTTTTTTTTTTTTTAAAAACTGTACAACCATCACTGCTAATGCCAGAACATTTGCATCATTCGCAAAAGAAATTCCATACCTATTGGCAGTCACCTTCTGTTCTTTCCTGGTTCCTGGTAACTATAATCTGCTTTCTGTCACTGTGGATTTGCCTGTTCTGGACATTTCATATAAATTGAATTGTGCCACGTGAGACTTCCTCTGTCTGTGTTCTTTTACTCAGCATAAAGTTTTCGAGGTTCATCTGGGTATGTCTCAGTACTTCCTTTCTTTTTGTGGCTGCGTAGTGTTCCTTTGTATGGTTGTATGGGTATGCTCCATTTTGTTTACCCTCTTCTCAGTTGATAGGCATTGAACTTCCTTCCACTTTTGCCTATCATGAAAACAGTGCTGTGAACATTTATTGTAAGTTTTTGTGTGAATGCATGCTTTCAACGCTTTTGTATAAATACCTAGGAGTGGAATTGCTGGGTCATGTAGTAAAACTGTGTTTAAATTTTGGAGTAACTGTCCAACTGTTTTCCACATTTTCACTTTTTCATCAACAAGATGCGAGAGCTCCAATTTCTAAACATTCTCGCCAACATTTAAATGTGTTAATTGCCTCAATTTTGATTGGATGGGTTTTCTTTTTATTGGTTGTAAGAGTTCTTATATATTGTGAATGCTAAAGCCTTAACAGCTCTACTTTGTAAATATTTTCTCCTATTCTATGGGGTGTCTTTACATTTTCTTTGTAGTGCTCTTTGACATGCAAATATTTTTTAATATTGAAAAATTTTAGCTTATTTTTGTTTTACTTGTTTGTGTTTTAAGTGTTTACCTAACACTAAAAAAACTGTAACTAACATCTCTTTTTGGAACATCATGCCTACCTTTCCCGTTTCATCTCACGTCTTACCCTAAACACACAGACACACAGGCACACACATACCTTTTATGCCATACCCATTCCTAACCATGTCAACGTGCCATGCTCTCTCAGTGGCCTTGGCATATGTTTCTTCTCTCACTCAAAGTGCCTCAGTTGGCAGTTTTCGTAAACTCTGACTTGACCTTTAGGAAGCTCACCCAGACCTGCCTTTCCTCGCCCTGGTCCACGGCTGTATATCCTCCCCTTTCCTCTTCTAATCCCCAGGCATACAGTTACGTCATACTTTAGCTGCACGTTTTCATCTCTGCCACCCACACTGCACCTTGAACTCCTTGAGATCAGGTCTTTCTTTGATTTCTGGTTATCCCAAACTGAACAGTGGTCTGCAGTCAATACTGAGAAATATTTGAATGAATGCCTACTATTAGATTGAGACTGCCTCAGTCACCACCATAAAGGCTGCGTCTTTCACAAACTCTTTTCCATGGGCAGACATGGCAGTTTGGACCTTCAGTGTCCGTTCTCCTCCTTCACCCCATCGTGCCCAGTTGGTTACAGTCACTGTGGTAGCCTATTCACTGAAGTAATATTAAAGCAGGTAACTTGAGCTAAGTGATTTCCTGGATTATTCAGTTCCTCATCTGATTACACACTAATTCTTGGGGTCAAGAATTAGAACTAGATTCAGGATCTTTGATTTTTCTCTTAAAGAGTGAATTTTTACATAGGTAATTCAGATTCACAAGATATGAATAGAAAAATTGACTTTAACACCAATTCCATTTTCCTTAGACCCATTGGGAAGAAGGGAGGGGGTGAGGAAGGCTAGCAAAAGAGCAGGTGACAGGATCACAGTTTATGCAGGTCAGACAGGTGCACACTGACAGTGAGGACTAGGTATTATCTGGCATCCCATGCATCCCCAAGGACACTGAGGCATCCATTGTGTGCTGTTGGGAAGAAGAGCAGATGAGACGTGATGCAGGCATTCAGCAGTTCCAGTGGCAAAGTCAGAGACTGGGGGTGTTTGAGCAGGCTGCCCTGAATGATGGCTGTGAATTACTCCCTTGGGGGCAAGTGACCTACCTCTGGTCATTGAGGGATTGGGTTTCCCAGTCTAACTAACCCAGTGATTTCTTTTTAATATGTTGCTACCTCACTCACATTTCACTTGTGGACTTGTGCCTAAATTCAGACCAACTCATTGAATCACATTGTGTCCATCAGTTTTAACTAATTTAGAGCATGTTTTTATTTTTGCCAGGCTCCTCCTCCCTGCAGAGTCTTATTACTAACTGGATTTGGGAAGGGACACTCGCAAGGCCCACTACATTGACTTCAGCTTCCTCTTCTGAAGGTATTTTATTCTTGGTGAACTCCTCTACAGTTCTTTGTAGGAAATGAAAACCAAATTGGAGAATTTTTGGCAGTGTCGCAGGCTGACAAAACTTCCTATTACTTCTTGTTATAAACATCAGGCTGGAATGACTCTTTAATGACCTGGGAATGTTGAGATAAACCAATGGCTTTAGGCAAAGAGCTTAATTCAAATGTTGTTAAGCGAATGTCTATAGCATAATGATAAGATCTTATAAACCCTTCATAAGGAAAGCTGTATTTGTATTTTACAAATATGTTAAAATTTAACATCCAGAAGCTATGCTTAGTCAATTTTTAAATTGAGAACAATCTCTGCATTATAAAGCATGACTTATTTAGTTTTCTAATTAACATAGAAGTACAGAGATAATTCATGAATATTCTTGCTGTTTCCTGATGAGATTTTAGTTATGATTTTTAAGTCCAAAATATCTCTATCAGATGTCATACTTAATGAATAAAAACAGTTTGGAAGAAATTATTACTCTAAGAAAATAGTTTTCTAGTGCAGATGTGTTCTGTACATGATGTTGGCTTATTGACTGAAACAAGAAAACTGAAAGTAGGAGCTTATGTCACATGTGACAGCAGCCTACACTGAGAAATAGAGAGGGGAGAAAAGTCAGTAAGTGAAGAAAACTTAAAATTTCTTTCTCTAAATTATTTGTTGTGTATTTCAGCTACATATGCCAACATTTGTCGAAATTAGTTTGTCAAGAATCCAACATTTTTCTAAATACAGATTGTCACTGAAGCATAGGACATACCTAGTAGAATATTAAATACTTGATTTAATAATTTTTCTAAAAATAGGGAAGCAATATATTTGTGTGTGTGTGTGTGTGTGTGTGTGTGTGTGTGTGTCTGTGCAAAGCAGGAGAGACAGAAACAGAGAAAGGCAAGAAGAGAAATACAAAGTAAACTGTATTACTTACTATTAAAGCATGACTCATGACTATGGCCTTCTAAGTAATTAAATATCTGACGAATATATCGTCATATACCTAATAACTGAAATACAACAAAATACATTTAATGTTAATATTATATGAAATACAACTTCATATTTAGGGATTCAAATTTTATTAGTTATTCCAAAGAGCTTTATTAGCACAGTCCTAGAATTTTAAAACTTGTTACCTGAGGTAACAATGGTAATAAAGGATAAATATTATTGGAATAGTGCTTGACATTTTATGAACTAGTTCAGGCAGGTGACGTAGTTCATCTTCCGTGTTTTACAGATAGAGACAGAGGTTGCTGCTCCTTGAAGGAGTAGGGTTGCACAGGTTTCTGATATCATCTTGGGGTAGAACCTGTCTCTGAACTTTGTAACATTGTGCACATAGAAAACTTTCATTATGTAACAACTCTTAGGTGCCTATTGATCTGACTTTAAAAATTATTTAAACATTGTCAGAATTTGTTATACAAAGTCCTAAATGTCTCAGAGTTCCAAACACAAGTGTTCTTGACACCATACTTTTTCTGTCAAGTTATAAGGGACAGAAGAAAATATTTCTCCAAAGAAAGGAAGTAGAAGTATAAAGTCTCCGTTTTAAATTTAATTAATCACCTTTACCTTATATTGAAGTATAAACAGAACTTCATATCATGTTTGGCTTCAAGTACTATCAGAAGCATTTGTGTTTCAGTATTTAAAATTGTACAGAAGGAAAACATAACGTTGTAATAACTGTCTCAGAAACTAAAAACTAATTTGGCTTCTTATAGCTTTAGGGGAAAAAAAAACAAAAACAAAAAAACCCTTACTCTTCAATGGAAAATCTCAGAGTTTTCATTGTAAGTTGTTATATCTGAAATGATTTACAGTTATATTGACATTAACTATCAGTATACCCTGAACTATCCATGCTTTATAACTTGAAATTCTCTAAAACATATTTTGGGCTTCTCTGGTGGCTCAGCTGGTAAAGAATCTGCCTGCAATGTGGGAGACCTGGGTTCGATCCCTGGGTTGGAAAGATCCCCTGGAAAAGGGAAAGGCTACCCATTCCAGTATTCTGGCCTGGAGAATTCTGTAGACTGTATAGTCCATGGGGTCGCAAAGAGTCAGACACGACTGAAAGACTTTCACTTTCCCAACATATTTTATTCTTCTTGAAATCTATTCAAAGAATGACTATTCGGAAAGGAAATACTTGCTTCCCTGCTGTCATACTGCTTTTCTGTCTCCCTCTCTTTAATGTCGAGTCTGGTCTTAATCTACCTTTTAGCAAATAGAGTTGTGAATACTCTCTGTCCTCTCAAGTTATCCTCATCCTCAAAAGAAGGAATTTACGCATAGCACCTAACTACAGTGATTTCTTTTTCAGTTTTCTGTTAAAGCTGCTTCTCTTCTTAAAGGGAGATTCATATTTTGCATTTCACGTTTTCTTTAAGAACAGACTTAGGTTTTCTGTTTCCACATTGGGAAACTGATTTGAAATCTTGCTATTTGGTAGTTACTCCCTCACTGCATGTGTTCAGCAAATATAGGCACTGACAAATTTAACAAAAGAGAACCAGTAATATTCTGGCATGTGGCACATGCTGCTATTTAGATATATTGAATACATATTGAAAGAGTCGTGCTTCCCAGGTGATACTAATGGCTAAGAATCCACCTCACCAAAGCAGGAGACACAAGAGACACAGGTTTGATCCCTGGGTTGGGAAGATTCCCCTGGAGGAGGAAACCACAACTCACTCCAGTATTCTTACCTGAAAAATTCCATGGGCAGAGGAGCCTGTCAGGCTACAGTCCATGGGGCCGCAAAGAGTCAGACATGACTGAGCATACACACACACATTGATTGAGTCATACTGGGCTTTTCCAGTACCTAAAACGCAAGTTCATTTCTGTCTGAGAGTTTTTATATATTATTCTATCTTCCTTCTGATAAAAATATAATTTTTCTTTGCTATATAATAGATGGTAAATAATAAATTTGTCAGTAAAACTCAGAAGAGGGTACTACTTTTCTCCCCATTTTCCAGACAAACAGAGAGCATGCTTAGTTTTTGAAAGAGGAATCGAGATAAAGTGCTTAGAACAAAGTCTGAAATAGGGTAAGCACTTAATACATATTAGCTTTTGTGATCTCATATGTAAATCATATTTTTTATCTATATGTTTCTTTTCTGAGTCAGTTGACAAACACAAATTTTCAGAGTAAAGGAAAGAACTTTTGTAAGCCTACCACCAATACTTCTTCTCTATAGGCAAGCATTAAGGCCATCAGTTAGAATGTTTTAACTGTTTTCACTGAATCCTTTGAACTGTGTGTCTAGTTTTCCATACCATAGCAATTAGCAGCAGTCAACTGATAGGTTGTAATTGGAGCAGCTGTCAGTTGGGGAAAGGAAAGAAAAGCTTCTGATTTAAATGGATCATAATAATGATCTGCCGCTCAAGTCACCAATAAATTTTCTTTGGCTTATTCCATTTAAGAAAGCAAAAGTAAGTATAATAATATGCTTTATAAGTTCTACTTGAGCTGCTGTATTCCCTACTTTTATTTTTGATGTAACTTTGAAAAATTCTTCAAAATCCATAAGTACTTTAGAAAGATTCAATTATTCCCTTTTATATATATATTTTTTTGTCCAGATGTCACCTCCTTAGATTGACATTACTTGACCACGATATCTAAAATAATAGCCTTATCACACACAGGCCCCTTGCCTTACTTTGCTTTTCCTCACAGCATTTATCATTTCTTTTTTATTATTTTGTTGCTGTAATCTTTTTCCTATACTATGATATTAAACTGCATGAGGACAGCAGCTTTTTCTTTGTTTTTTTTTTTTTGTTGTTGTTGTTGTTATAATCCTGGCTTGTAGAACAATGCCTCTCAGGTAACAGTCATTTAAATATGGTCCAAAGAATCAATGAATGGATGAATTAATAAAGAATATAAAAGCACCAGGGAACACAGCAGAAAGCAATGACGTAAACTGCAATAAATTTATACTGCCTATTACAATCTTGGATATCTCTCAAACATTTTCTCTTAAAGCCACTGTGGTTATTCAACCTTTATTGATATTTGCAAAACGTTTATAGCAAATCTTACTGTAATCTCAAAGATATATTACATAAAATTGCATTATTCATACTGTAGAAATAAGCAAATATGAACTGTGAATAAAGACATTAAGTGATAGAGCTAAGCTTAAATAGTTTAACACAAGAGCACTGAAAATATTTCAGCTTTTATACTAAAAGTACTGTTCTACATATCCTGTGAAAAGGGGAGAGAAGATTCCTGTCTTTTATATCATCAATGTGTATATAATCTCTTTTATGAGCAATACATTACTTAAATTTTTTTCTTGGGACTAAGGTCATTCTTTCCCAAGTAAATGCTCTCTTGTCTACAACAACAGCAAATACCATAAACATGATATTTAAATTCTAGTTAATTGGATTTGAATGAGATTGAAAAATAAGGGATATTTAAAATAGAACATCCTTTTAGAAATACTTATTTTTTCTGTTTATTTGATCATTCAGTCTGTGTCTACTTATCAAGACATGTACACACTGCTATGTTTAAAATGAATAACCCAACAAGGACCTCCAGTATCACACATAGAACTCTGCTTGATGTCATGCGGCAGCCTAGACGGGAGGGAAGTTTGGAGGTGAATGGATACATCTTTATGTATGGCTGAATCCCTTTGCTGTTCATCTGAAGCTATCAGAGTGCTGTTAATTCTTTACCATCAGAGTCACTAGGGAAGCCCTAATTGGCTATACCTTAATACAAAGTCAAAAAAAAAAAAAAAAGAATAACCTTAAAAGAAAACAAAAAGAGCTAGGCAATATATGTCAAGGAAACAAAGGCAAAAAAGTTACTTTTATTTCTCTGGAGGAGTTCAGTCTAGTAGGGATAGATGGGTGAGAACATCAACTGTATTCGTGCACACATACACATACCTGCCGTACTTGCTCCTGATCACCATCTGCTCCTGTACCCACAGGAGCTCATCTGTCTTGACAGTCCAGGGCTGCCCAATTGCTTAGCTTCCTACTGTTAAAAGGTATTGGAAACTCCAAACTCTCTTAGTCTTAAGTACCACAGTTTCCCATCCTGTACCTAAAAATGTTCCTCTCTCTATAACCAACCTCACCTCTCTTTGTCAAGCCTCAGATAAAGTTTTCTGTCTTTTTTCTGTATTGGCTTCATCCTTCCATCTATTATTGACCTGACCTCTTCTCTCCAGGAATTTTCTTCAGTGTTTCTCTTTGCATTTTTTAATAATTTGTGTCAGCTTTCCCCCTTTGCTCACTTTCTCCATGCCTTGTACTCCATATGCAGGTTGTTTACCAGCCCACACCAGCATGGTGCCTGAGGACCAATAATAAGCATTCCTTCCCGACTTTCCTTTCAATGATGCCACATTGGTAGATTGAAATTGCTCCCTTATAGTTGAATTATCTACATGACAGAAATTGGCAGATGCTACAGACCAGGTTCCCCCTCTGATTTTTAAATATTTATAGCCAGTAGTAGGGGTTCTTAACTGACAGCAATTAATTCTGCCTAAAGCATGGAGGAATATATTGGGCAATGTTTCTAAACTCTAAGATTTTAAATTATAGACCACTAAACATGTATCACTTCATGGGAAATAGAGGGGGAAACAGTGGAAACAGTGTCAGACTTTATTTTGAGGGGCTCCAAAATCACTGCAGATGGTGACTGCAGCCATTAAATTAAAAGATGCTTACTCCTTGGAAGAAAAGTTATGACCAACCTAGATAGTATATTCAAAAGCAGAGACATTACTTTGCCAACAAAAGTCCGTCTAGTCAAGACTATGGTTTTCCAGTAGTCATTTATAGATGTGAGATTTGGACTGTGAAGAAAGCTGAGCGCCGAAGAATTGATGCTTTTGAACTGTGGTGTTGGAGAAGACTCTTGAGAGTCCCTTGGACTGCAAGGAGATCCAACCAGTCCATTCTAAAGGAGATCAGCCCTGGGTGTCCTTTGGAAGGAATGATGCTAAAGCTGAAACTCAGTACTTTGGCCACTTCATGTGAAGAGTTGACTCGTTGGAAAAGACTGATGCTGGGAGGGATTGGGGGCAGGAGGAAAAGGGGACGACAGAGGCTGAGATGGCTGGATGGCATCACCGACTCAATGGACGTGAGTTTGGGTGAATTCCAGGAGATGGTGATGGACAGGGAGGCCTGGTGTGCTGTAATTCATGGGGTTGCAAAGAGTTGAACATGACCAAGCAACTGAACTGAACTGAACTGAAACATGTATATTCCTGCAAGACAGATAACCCTCACTATCTGGACTCTTGCTATCCAAATATTTGCTAAAACAATGTATAAAAATTTTCGCTAAAAGTTTACCATCCAAATAGAAATTCAAGTAACAAATTTATATAGTGCAAAAATGGAAAAACTTAAGTTGCAGGTGAGTCCATGTAGGAGAATGTGTTCTTCCATCATAGCTTAGCTGGTCTCCTGATAAGATCATTTCAGTGTCTTCTAATGAAATGGAAAAGCCTTTGAAGAAAGTTGGTGAGTGCAAAAGATTTGGGAATTCCATTCATTGGAAGGACCATTGAAAGTATATTGAAAGGGGTGAACACACAGAGGATGTAAGCCTGGTCATGTGTATGTCTTCATCTATAATGCATAGGGTTTTTTTTTCCTACTTATAAAAATGTCTATCACAATTCTATATTATGATTATTGGTTTTGCAAAGCTTCACTGTGTCACTCAAGCATAGTTTGGTATGTTTGAAAAGCTAGAAATATACCTCATGCAATGGATAGATAATCATGATCTTTGAAAGCAGATAGATGTTACTGAAGGTACTACATAGCTGTGAAGATCTAAAGAAGAATATGAAAGAGATTGATTATTTGGTAAAGAAGTCAGGTTTCAACACCGAGCTAAGAATGGTACAAACGATTTAACAACTATGCAAGGCAGCATCATTTGAAGCAACTTTTTGGTAACGAGATTGTAGCAGTTTTTCCCAGTGAATTCCAGAATACAGTTAACAAAAGGAGCTAAAATTTTTTTCAAAAATGCTTATTTTCTTGGTAAAATGTGGCATTTAAAAAATGAGTGTTATCAGAGGATAAGAAAAAAGATTCAGGGTATTAAATATCCAAAAATAAGCTGATACAACTTTTAAGTGAGATTTAAAGTAATGTTAAAAAACATTTCAACCAACAAATAAAACCTTTATGTATTTGCATAACTCTGTACACCTCAGGATCCTTAAGGAAATGTTGAAGAGTAAATTGCCTATTATTTGGTTCTCAAATCATAAAACTTTGGCTGAGGAAGGAGGCATTCAGTCATTATTAAAGGAGTTATAATTTCTGACAGTTCTTAAGGGTATGGTTTCTTAGAAGAACACAAAGACTTGGGGTTGAGACGAGTAAATTTTTATTTAATAAATTAAGAGTTGATGAAGAAATTGTTCAGTAAGTGCTGCTGTGAAAAAAGAAAATTTGGATGATAAGCTAAGAAATTACTTTTTTTTCCATCTCAGCATGAATATCTGAGCTATTTTTCCATCCCTAATTAATTTTGCTGGTGGCGACACCATCCCTCTGCCAATGACTGTGTATTTCATTGAAACTTCAGTGATACTCTGACATGTTTTCGAAACTTTCTTTTTAGCACCCAAAGGGGGAAGTTACTCAGTTTTCGGTTTTAATTAAGCATGTCTGTCTCTGCAAAATGAAAGTCAAAGACTAGCAGAGAAAAGTCAGTTCTCCAGGCTCACCAGAAGGACTTGTTTGAAGAGCTGAACTGACTTTTGATGCTGTTGGGTATTTTCAGATCATGTCCAAAAGAATAAAACGTGTCTTAGTAAAGAATGACACACACATATTTTGCTCATACTGTAATTTATATCTAATAAAAATGCCTCACTGTAAGATGCTATATTCCTTATGAAATAGATATTTCCATGAAGGGGTTAACTATTTACTTATCAACAGAGAAGCTCTTAACATTTAAGAATTCGTCTCTTGGAGGTAGGCCATTTTTCCTTATATTTATTGAGTCTCTGATATGCAGATGACTTCACTGTTAAACAAAAGGAAAAACGGAAGAAATATTAGAAAAAAATCAATTATTTACATAACCATAATAATAAAGTAACTCAACTAAAATCAATTTAGCAGATATTTATTGAATGTTCCTACTAGATAATAAACCATACTAAGTAGTATGGGAATGAAGAAAAAAAATAAGATGTAATTATTTCACTTAAGGAACTTTGTTGTTGTTCAGTTGCTAAATCTCAGCTGACTCTTTTGCAACCTTGTGGACTGTAGCCTGTCAGCCTCCTCTATCCATGGGATTTCCAGAGAAGAATACTGGAGTGGGTTGCC
Source organism: Ovis aries (assembly GCF_016772045.2). NCBI lineage: Eukaryota > Metazoa > Chordata > Mammalia > Artiodactyla > Bovidae > Ovis > Ovis aries. The sequence continues at coordinate 71,246,659 of NC_056062.1, read as the reverse complement.
CTTTCCTTCTCCAGGGGATCTTCCCTACCCAGGGATCAAACCCATGTCTTCTGAATTGCAGGTAGATTCTTTACCACTGAGCCACTGGGGAAAACTCTTAAGGAAATACTAGAACTCAGATAAGTGAATAACTGTTGAATTTATCTGCTTTGTTAGTTTTTAAAAAATATCTATAAATAATTATATTTTAAAGAAATATTACTATATCTCCACTCTGATTGTCTGTCCATCTGTTAAAACACAAGATGCTCCTCACACTCATGGCTAGAATCTTCAGTCCATGTTTTTTTTTTTTTTTAAACTGTTTCTTAGATAAAGAATATTATATTATTAAAACACAATGCTCGCCTTTAACAGACAAATAGTGAAACATGAAAAATATTGCAGTAGAAATATGTATGTCATGAGAAGGGTATAAATATGAAAGGGACATCATTCTACTAAGTTTCAAATAACAAGGGGGCATTGATACTTGAGCTGTACTTTTCAGGACAAAGAGATCTTCAGGACCAGGAAGGGAGAGATATTCCCAAGTAGGAACATAATGACCAATCTGTTCTGAAACATACAGTCATGAACATATTCAGTTTATTGAGGAGATAACCAAGCACCGTGTTGTCAGTCCTTAGGGGGCCTGTAGGGTGGGGGTAGCTTGAGATGAGGATCAACAAGGTAACCTGAGCTGAACCATGAAGAGCCTGGAAGCCATGCTTGGCAAGTCTTCAGGGGAAAATCAACATCTATATTACATTCCTAAACTGTAATGTGTTCACAGGCTGGTTTTCCCCACTTCTCCCAAGTTAATCCTGAATACTAAAGTGCTTATGTTCTGAGACTACAGGAATATTTATTAAGTGTGCCGAAGATATTTTTTCACTTGAAAGATTTATTTAGAAAAAATTCTTTCTGTTCTTAAATAAACTGTATTTTGTCAATCTTTTCTACTGGGCAATCCACATGAGATTGAACCTTTCGGGACTCATCAAAAAATATTGTAAATTTGAAGAACCTTAGGCAGTTCAGATGTATCATACATTTTAAAAGGCTCATATAGTTAGTGCTACCCTTGGGTACAATAAGGTACATCTGAAAAATTTGAGTTTTGAACTGAGATTTCAATTTAATATTTTTGACTACTTACAAGGTACATAGTGCTGTGTGAGGCCTGCAGCAGGGGGTGAAAACAAATTCACTAAATGGTGATAATCCAACTGAGTGAGGACAGACCAGAAAATAGGGCCAGACAATATGGAAGAAGACCCCAAGTGGAGTATTTAGGTGGTGGGATTTATTTGAGGTTTTCTAAATAAGGAATTTATGTATATATGTGCTTTGCCTTAGTAAAATTAATTTCTAATATGGATTGAGGATCAGAGACAAGTTCAAAGCCAATGGAGCCATTTCTAGATAGTGATTTGAAAACCGTACCAGAGAAGAATAGCACTCAAGGGATAGGCTTCAGGTATTTTCCAGACAATGATATATTCCTTATCAAACACTAAACTGCCAAAGAACCTTTTAAAAAATCTATTTTTCAATTAGAATGCTGGTGGTCCATCTTAAGGTTTTAAAGTATTCTTTATCTATGTATATGTTTTCAGTTAGTTAAAATTATCTGAAAAAAGGTAATTAAGACAAAGCATAATAGGAGCTTGAATTGGGTGGTGGTTCAGTTCAGTTCAGTTCAGTCGCTCAGTTCAGTCGTGTGCGACTCTTTGTGACCCCATGAATTGCAGCACGCCAGGCCTCCCTGTCCATCACCGACTCCCGAAGTTCACCCAAACTCACGTCCATCGAGTCGGTGATGCCATCTAGCCATCTCATCCTCTCTCGTCCCCTTCTCCTCCTGCTCCCAACCCCTCCCAGCATCAGGGTCTTTTCTAATGAGTCAAGTCTTGGCATGAGGTGGCCAAAGTATTGGAGTTTCAGCCTCAGCATCAGTCCTGGTAGTAGGTATAAAAAGTAAACAGTGACTTGATATATTATTAAGTGGTAAAATAACAGCAAGAAACAAGGTTTGTCAACTGTTTAATAAATAACTAGAAACAATGATTCTGGAAGTCAGAAAAAAAAATCAGATCCATAGATAGAATTTTGTGAATCATGTACTGGGAAAATCACATTAGATAAAACTTTGAAGAATTTGAACATAAAGGAAATGGAGGAATGATGATAGAATAGTGAAGGACAGAGAGGGTTAGGAGAGCCTGGATGTTTCAGCATCCTAGAAGTCAAAGGAGAGTTCAGGACAAGTGAGCAATGAGAATGGCATCTGACAGAAGACTACTGGAATCGGTTGACTGGTGATGAGATTATTGGAGTAGAAAGTAGAAAGCAGAGGTGGGTGATGAAAAAGGGAAGGCAGTCGCTGCAGGTAATATTTCATGGCGATTGTTAGTAAAGGTAGGAAGTAAGAGAAAGGAATAGTTTAAAGTCTTAGGAAAGATTGTGCAGAATCAGGGACATGGAGAAGGACTAGGAAGAGATGGAGTTGGAAGATGTAGGCAGCAGAGAAGCTTATGACTATATTATGGTTTCAAAGAAAATGAGATCAAAGCGCAAAAACACAGTTGTAAAATGTATCATTGTAGTTCATATAAGAATAAAATGAATTTTCCTCAGAAAGTCCTAATAATATCTGGAATGGTCAATTATTCTGAAGAAAATAATCTCAAACTCTTTTAAGGTGATCTTTGTTTAGTGTGTTAATTTATTTAAAAATTACTTTAAGGCCCATAACCTTTTATTTCTCTTATGATAAGTACTTCCTATAATGTGAACATAAGGGATATTTTGGAAGTGGGTACTTAGGATAATCATAAATAGAGCCAAGTCTCATGTGATGAATGCTTTTAGACCAATTACTGACATGCTCAATTGAATACTAATATCTCCCATGAAATGGCTTTAATACAAGTTAAATGACAGCTGCAATGCAGTGAAAGGACACATAAGGCTTTGCATTAGCTTGTCTCCAAGGTTACCGTCTGTGCTGTTATCAAGTTGTAATGTGTGGGATTTCCCAACCGTCTGCATTTGGGGGGCCAACTATCAATTGGGTATAAAAACAACTTGGAAGGTAATTGTTCGATTTGGTCTATAGCCATGCTGACCTTAATCACAGAATTGTTCTAGAGAGAGACATCTGTCTCCTGTTAGGGATTGTGTGTGATGATTCCAGAAGTAGATAAAGTATTAGCACTGTTTGACCTCATTTTGCATATCCAAACAGAAAGATCTTAGTTAACTTAGTTTCCTTCTAAGCCATGGTTTGGATAAAATTGAGGAGCAAAAGAGACTTGAAAAATGAAATGATTTCCCCTCAGT